>NW_027556821.1:0-203520 GCF_041903045.1 Epinephelus lanceolatus | reverse complement strand
TTGACAGCATGTTGTCACTTAGGCTGTTACTTTTCACCAGAAGCACTCAGAAACGAGTTTCCAAGCCAGAAACATATACTTTGGTGAAGTCTATAGTAGCAAGGCAGTTTCTTCTGGTTTTCATCACTAGTTGGTCAGAAAACAGCAACATGTCACTTTTAGTGTTTTCAGGGCCCGAAAAGCATTTTGACAGCATGTTGTCACTTAGGCTGTTACTTTTCACCAGAAGCACTCAGAAACGAGTTTCCAAGCCAGAAACATGTACTTTGGTGAAGTCTATAGTAGCAAGGCAGTTTCTTCTGGTTTTCATCACTAGTTGGTCAGAAAACAGCAACATGTCACTTTTAGTGTTTTCAGGGCCCGACAAGCATTTTGACAGCATGTTGTCACTTAGGCTGTTACTTTTCACCAGAAGCACTCAGAAACGAGTTTCCAAGCCAGAAACATGTACTTTGGTGAAGTCTATAGTAGCAAGGCAGTTTCTTCTGGTTTTCATCACTAGTTGGTCAGAAAACAGCAACATGTCACTTTTAGTGTTTTCAGGGCCCGAAAAGCATTTTGACAGCATATGGTCACTTAGGCTGTTACTTTTCACCAGAAGCACTCAGAAACGAGTTTCCAAGCCAGAAACATGTACTTTGCTGAAGTCTATAGCAGCAAGGCAGTTTCTTCTGGTTTTCATCACTAGTTGGTCAGAAAACAGCAACATGTCACTTTTAGTGTTTTCAGGGCCCGAAAAGCATGTTGTCACTTAGGCTGTTACTTTTCACCAGAAGCACTCAGAAACGAATTTCCATGCCAGAAACATGTACTTTGCTGAAGTCTATAGTAGCAAGGCAGTTTCTTCTGGTTTTCATCACTAGTTGGTCAGAAAACAGCAACATGTCACTTTTAGTGTTTTCAGGGTCAGAAAAGCATTTTGACAGCATGTTGTCACTTAGGCTGTTACTTTTGTCCAGAAGCACTCAGAAACAAGTTTCCAAGCCAGAAACATGTACTTTGGTGAAATCTATAGTAGCAAGGCAGTTTCTTCTGGTTGTCATCACTAGTTGGTCAGAAAACAGCAACATGTCACTTTTAGTGTTTCCAGGCCCCGAAAAGCATTTTGACAGCATGTTGTCACTTAGGCTGTTACTTTTCACCAGAAGCACTCAGAAACGAGTTTCTGAGCCAGAAACATGTACTTTGCTGAAGTCTATAGTAGAAAGGCAGTTTCTCCTGGTTTTCATCACTAGTTGGTCAGAAAAAAGGCAACATGTCACTTTTAGTGTTTTCAGGCCCCGAAAAGCATTTTGACAGCATGTTGTCACTTAGGCTGTTACTTTTCACCAGAAGCACTCAGAAACAAGTTTCCAAGCCAGAAATATGTACTTTGGTGAAGTCTATAGTAGCAAGGCAGTTTCTTCTGGTTTTCATCACTAGTTGGTCAGAAAACAGCAACATGTCACTTTTAGTGTTTTCAGGGTCAGAAAAGCATTTTGACAGCATGTTGTCACTTAGGCTGTTACTTTTGTCCAGAAGCACTCAGAAACAAGTTTCCAAGCCAGAAACATGTACTTTGGTGAAGTCTATAGTAGCAAGGCAGTTTCTTCTGGTTTTCATCACTAGTTGGTCAGAAAACAGCAACATGTCACTTTTAGTGTTTTCAGGGTCCGAAAAGCATTTTGACAGCATGTTGTCACTTAGGCTGTTACTTTTCACCAGAAGCACTCAGAAACGAGTTTCTGAGCCAGAAACATGTACTTTGCTGAAGTCTATAGTAGAAAGGCAGTTTCTTCTGGTTTTCATCACTAGTTGGTCAGAAAACAGCAACATGTCACTTTTAGTGTTTTCAGGCCCCGAAAAGCATTTTGACAGCATGTTGTCACTTAGGCTGTTACTTTTCACCAGAAGCACTCAGAAACAAGTTTCCAAGCCAGAAATATGTACTTTGGTGAAGTCTATAGTAGCAAGGCAGTTTCTTCTGGTTTTCATCACTAGTTGGTCAGAAAACAGCAACATGTCACTTTTAGTGTTTTCAGGCCCCGAAAAGCATTTTGACAGCATGTTGTCACTTAGGCTGTTACTTTTCACCAGAAGCACTCAGAAACGAGTTTCTGAGCCAGAAACATGTACTTTGCTGAAGTCTATAGTAGAAAGGCAGTTTCTTCTGGTTTTCATCACTAGTTGGTCAGAAAACAGCAACATGTCACTTTTAGTGTTTTCAGGGTCAGAAAAGCATTTTGACAGCATGTTGTCACTTAGGCTGTTACTTTTGTCCAGAAGCACTCAGAAACAAATTTCCAAGCCAGAAACATGTACTTTGGTGAAGTCTATAGTAGCAAGGCAGTTTCTTCTGGTTTTCATCACTAGTTGGTCAGAAAACAGCAACATGTCACTTTTAGTGTTTTCAGGGCCCGAAAAGCATTTTGACAGCATGTTGTCACTTAGGCTGTTACTTTTCACCAGAAGCACTCAGAAACGAGTTTCCATGCCAGAAACATGTACTTTGCTGAAGTCTATAGTAGCAAGGCAGTTTCTTCTGGTTTTCATCACTAGTTGGTCAGAAAACAGCAACATGTCACTTTTAGTGTTTTCAGGGCCCGAAAAGCATTTTGACAGCATGTTGTCACTTAGGCTGTTACTTTTCACCAGAAGCACTCAGAAACGAGTTTCCAAGCCAGAAACATGTACTTTGGTGAAGTCTATAGTAGCAAGGCAGTTTCTTCTGGTTTTCATCACTAGTTGGTCAGAAAACAGCAACATGTCACTTTTAGTGTTTTCAGGGCCCGAAAAGCATTTTGACAGCATGTTGTCACTTAGGCTGTTACTTTTCACCAGAAGCACTCAGAAACAAGTTTCCAAACCAGAAACATGTACTTTGGTGAAGTCTATAGTAGCAAGGCAGTTTCTTCTGGTTTTCATCACTAGTTGGTCAGAAAACAGCAACATGTCACTTTTAGTGTTTTCAGGCCCCGAAAAGCATTTTGACAGCATGTTGTCACTTAGGCTGTTACTTTTCACCAGAAGCACTCAGAAACGAGTTTCTGAGCCAGAAACATGTACTTTGCTGAAGTCTATAGTAGCAAGGCAGTTTCTTCTGGTTTTCATCACTAGTTGGTCAGAAAACAGCAACATGTCACTTTTAGTGTTTTCAGGGCCCGAAAAGCATGTTGTCACTTAGGCTGTTACTTTTCACCAGAAGCACTCAGAAACAAGTCTCCAAGCCAGAAACATGTACTTTGGTGAAGTCTATAGTAGCAAGGCAGTTTCTTCTGGTTTTCATCACTAGTTGGTCAGAAAACAGCAACATGTCACTTTTAGTGTTTTCAGGGTCCGAAAAGCATTTTGACAGCATGTTGTCACTTAGGCTGTTACTTTTCACCAGAAGCACTCAGAAACAAGTTTCCAAGCCAGAAATATGTACTTTGGTGAAGTCTATAGTAGCAAGGCAGTTTCTTCTGGTTTTCATCACTAGTTGGTCAGAAAACAGCAACATGTCACTTTTAGTGTTTTCAGGCCCCGAAAAGCATTTTGACAGCATGTTGTCACTTAGGCTGTTACTTTTCACCAGAAGCACTCAGAAACAAGTTTCCAAGCCAGAAATATGTACTTTGGTGAAGTCTATAGTAGCAAGGCAGTTTCTTCTGGTTTTCATCACTAGTTGGTCAGAAAACAGCAACATGTCACTTTTAGTGTTTTCAGGCCCCGAAAAGCATTTTGACAGCATGTTGTCACTTAGGCTGTTACTTTTCACCAGAAGCACTCAGAAACGAGTTTCTGAGCCAGAAACATGTACTTTGCTGAAGTCTATAGTAGAAAGGCAGTTTCTTCTGGTTTTCATCACTAGTTGGTCAGAAAACAGCAACATGTCACTTTTAGTGTTTTCAGGGTCAGAAAAGCATTTTGACAGCATGTTGTCACTTAGGCTGTTACTTTTCACCAGAAGCACTCAGAAACGAGTTTCTGAGCCAGAAACATGTACTTTGGTGAAGTCTATAGTAGCAAGGCAGTTTCTTCTGGTTTTCATCACTAGTTGGTCAGAAAACAGCAACATGTCACTTTTAGTGTTTTCAGGGTCAGAAAAGCATTTTGACAGCATGTTGTCACTTAGGCTGTTACTTTTGTCCAGAAGCACTCAGAAACAAATTTCCAAGCCAGAAACATGTACTTTGGTGAAGTCTATAGTAGCAAGGCAGTTTCTTCTGGTTTTCATCACTAGTTGGTCAGAAAACAGCAACATGTCACTTTTAGTGTTTTCAGGGCCCGAAAAGCATGTTGTCACTTAGGCTGTTACTTTTCACCAGAAGCACTCAGAAACAAGTCTCCAAGCCAGAAACATGTACTTTGGTGAAGTCTATATTAGCAAGGCAGTTTCTTCTGGTTTTCATCACTAGTTGGTCAGAAAACAGCAACATGTCACTTGTAGTGTTTTCAGGGCCCGAAAAGCATTTTGACAGCATGTTGTCATTTAGGCTGTTACTTTTGTCCAGAAGCACTCAGAAACAAGTTTCCAAGCCAGAAACATGTACTTTGGTGAAGTCTATAGTAGCAAGGCAGTTTCTTCTGGTTTTCATCACTAGTTGGTCAGAAAACAGCAACATGTCACTTTTAGTGTTTTCAGGCCCCGAAAAGCATTTTGACAGCATGTTGTCACTTAGGCTGTTACTTTTCACCAGAAGCACTCAGAAACGAGTTTCCAAGCCAGAAACATATACTTTGGTGAAGTCTATAGTAGCAAGGCAGTTTCTTCTGGTTTTCATCACTAGTTGGTCAGAAAACAGCAACATGTCACTTTTAGTGTTTTCAGGGCCCGAAAAGCATTTTGACAGCATGTTGTCACTTAGGCTGTTACTTTTCACCAGAAGCACTCAGAAACGAGTTTCCAAGCCAGAAACATGTACTTTGGTGAAGTCTATAGTAGCAAGGCAGTTTCTTCTGGTTTTCATCACTAGTTGGTCAGAAAACAGCAACATGTCACTTTTAGTGTTTTCAGGGCCCGACAAGCATTTTGACAGCATGTTGTCACTTAGGCTGTTACTTTTCACCAGAAGCACTCAGAAACGAGTTTCCAAGCCAGAAACATGTACTTTGGTGAAGTCTATAGTAGCAAGGCAGTTTCTTCTGGTTTTCATCACTAGTTGGTCAGAAAACAGCAACATGTCACTTTTAGTGTTTTCAGGGCCCGAAAAGCATTTTGACAGCATATGGTCACTTAGGCTGTTACTTTTCACCAGAAGCACTCAGAAACGAGTTTCCAAGCCAGAAACATGTACTTTGCTGAAGTCTATAGCAGCAAGGCAGTTTCTTCTGGTTTTCATCACTAGTTGGTCAGAAAACAGCAACATGTCACTTTTAGTGTTTTCAGGGCCCGAAAAGCATGTTGTCACTTAGGCTGTTACTTTTCACCAGAAGCACTCAGAAACGAATTTCCATGCCAGAAACATGTACTTTGCTGAAGTCTATAGTAGCAAGGCAGTTTCTTCTGGTTTTCATCACTAGTTGGTCAGAAAACAGCAACATGTCACTTTTAGTGTTTTCAGGGTCAGAAAAGCATTTTGACAGCATGTTGTCACTTAGGCTGTTACTTTTGTCCAGAAGCACTCAGAAACAAGTTTCCAAGCCAGAAACATGTACTTTGGTGAAATCTATAGTAGCAAGGCAGTTTCTTCTGGTTGTCATCACTAGTTGGTCAGAAAACAGCAACATGTCACTTTTAGTGTTTCCAGGCCCCGAAAAGCATTTTGACAGCATGTTGTCACTTAGGCTGTTACTTTTCACCAGAAGCACTCAGAAACGAGTTTCTGAGCCAGAAACATGTACTTTGCTGAAGTCTATAGTAGAAAGGCAGTTTCTCCTGGTTTTCATCACTAGTTGGTCAGAAAAAAGGCAACATGTCACTTTTAGTGTTTTCAGGCCCCGAAAAGCATTTTGACAGCATGTTGTCACTTAGGCTGTTACTTTTCACCAGAAGCACTCAGAAACAAGTTTCCAAGCCAGAAATATGTACTTTGGTGAAGTCTATAGTAGCAAGGCAGTTTCTTCTGGTTTTCATCACTAGTTGGTCAGAAAACAGCAACATGTCACTTTTAGTGTTTTCAGGGTCAGAAAAGCATTTTGACAGCATGTTGTCACTTAGGCTGTTACTTTTGTCCAGAAGCACTCAGAAACAAGTTTCCAAGCCAGAAACATGTACTTTGGTGAAGTCTATAGTAGCAAGGCAGTTTCTTCTGGTTTTCATCACTAGTTGGTCAGAAAACAGCAACATGTCACTTTTAGTGTTTTCAGGGTCCGAAAAGCATTTTGACAGCATGTTGTCACTTAGGCTGTTACTTTTCACCAGAAGCACTCAGAAACGAGTTTCTGAGCCAGAAACATGTACTTTGCTGAAGTCTATAGTAGAAAGGCAGTTTCTTCTGGTTTTCATCACTAGTTGGTCAGAAAACAGCAACATGTCACTTTTAGTGTTTTCAGGCCCCGAAAAGCATTTTGACAGCATGTTGTCACTTAGGCTGTTACTTTTCACCAGAAGCACTCAGAAACAAGTTTCCAAGCCAGAAATATGTACTTTGGTGAAGTCTATAGTAGCAAGGCAGTTTCTTCTGGTTTTCATCACTAGTTGGTCAGAAAACAGCAACATGTCACTTTTAGTGTTTTCAGGCCCCGAAAAGCATTTTGACAGCATGTTGTCACTTAGGCTGTTACTTTTCACCAGAAGCACTCAGAAACGAGTTTCTGAGCCAGAAACATGTACTTTGCTGAAGTCTATAGTAGAAAGGCAGTTTCTTCTGGTTTTCATCACTAGTTGGTCAGAAAACAGCAACATGTCACTTTTAGTGTTTTCAGGGTCAGAAAAGCATTTTGACAGCATGTTGTCACTTAGGCTGTTACTTTTGTCCAGAAGCACTCAGAAACAAATTTCCAAGCCAGAAACATGTACTTTGGTGAAGTCTATAGTAGCAAGGCAGTTTCTTCTGGTTTTCATCACTAGTTGGTCAGAAAACAGCAACATGTCACTTTTAGTGTTTTCAGGGCCCGAAAAGCATTTTGACAGCATGTTGTCACTTAGGCTGTTACTTTTCACCAGAAGCACTCAGAAACGAGTTTCCATGCCAGAAACATGTACTTTGCTGAAGTCTATAGTAGCAAGGCAGTTTCTTCTGGTTTTCATCACTAGTTGGTCAGAAAACAGCAACATGTCACTTTTAGTGTTTTCAGGGCCCGAAAAGCATTTTGACAGCATGTTGTCACTTAGGCTGTTACTTTTCACCAGAAGCACTCAGAAACGAGTTTCCAAGCCAGAAACATGTACTTTGGTGAAGTCTATAGTAGCAAGGCAGTTTCTTCTGGTTTTCATCACTAGTTGGTCAGAAAACAGCAACATGTCACTTTTAGTGTTTTCAGGGCCCGAAAAGCATTTTGACAGCATGTTGTCACTTAGGCTGTTACTTTTCACCAGAAGCACTCAGAAACAAGTTTCCAAACCAGAAACATGTACTTTGGTGAAGTCTATAGTAGCAAGGCAGTTTCTTCTGGTTTTCATCACTAGTTGGTCAGAAAACAGCAACATGTCACTTTTAGTGTTTTCAGGCCCCGAAAAGCATTTTGACAGCATGTTGTCACTTAGGCTGTTACTTTTCACCAGAAGCACTCAGAAACGAGTTTCTGAGCCAGAAACATGTACTTTGCTGAAGTCTATAGTAGCAAGGCAGTTTCTTCTGGTTTTCATCACTAGTTGGTCAGAAAACAGCAACATGTCACTTTTAGTGTTTTCAGGGCCCGAAAAGCATGTTGTCACTTAGGCTGTTACTTTTCACCAGAAGCACTCAGAAACAAGTCTCCAAGCCAGAAACATGTACTTTGGTGAAGTCTATAGTAGCAAGGCAGTTTCTTCTGGTTTTCATCACTAGTTGGTCAGAAAACAGCAACATGTCACTTTTAGTGTTTTCAGGGTCCGAAAAGCATTTTGACAGCATGTTGTCACTTAGGCTGTTACTTTTCACCAGAAGCACTCAGAAACAAGTTTCCAAGCCAGAAATATGTACTTTGCTGAAGTCTATAGTAGCAAGGCAGTTTCTTCCGGTTTTCATCACTAGTTGGTCAGAAAACAGCAACATGTCACTTTTAGTGTTTTCAGGCCCCGAAAAGCATTTTGACAGCATGTTGTCACTTAGGCTGTTACTTTTCACCAGAAGCACTCAGAAACAAGTTTCCAAGCCAGAAATATGTACTTTGGTGAAGTCTATAGTAGCAAGGCAGTTTCTTCTGGTTTTCATCACTAGTTGGTCAGAAAACAGCAACATGTCACTTTTAGTGTTTTCAGGCCCCGAAAAGCATTTTGACAGCATGTTGTCACTTAGGCTGTTACTTTTCACCAGAAGCACTCAGAAACAAGTTTCCAAGCCAGAAATATGTACTTTGGTGAAGTCTATAGTAGCAAGGCAGTTTCTTCTGGTTTTCATCACTAGTTGGTCAGAAAACAGCAACATGTCACTTTTAGTGTTTTCAGGCCCCGAAAAGCATTTTGACAGCATGTTGTCACTTAGGCTGTTACTTTTCACCAGAAGCACTCAGAAACGAGTTTCTGAGCCAGAAACATGTACTTTGCTGAAGTCTATAGTAGAAAGGCAGTTTCTTCTGGTTTTCATCACTAGTTGGTCAGAAAACAGCAACATGTCACTTTTAGTGTTTTCAGGGTCAGAAAAGCATTTTGACAGCATGTTGTCACTTAGGCTGTTACTTTTGTCCAGAAGCACTCAGAAACAAATTTCCAAGCCAGAAACATGTACTTTGGTGAAGTCTATAGTAGCAAGGCAGTTTCTTCTGGTTTTCATCACTAGTTGGTCAGAAAACAGCAACATGTCACTTTTAGTGTTTTCAGGGCCCGAAAAGCATTTTGACAGCATGTTGTCACTTAGGCTGTTACTTTTCACCAGAAGCACTCAGAAACGAGTTTACATGCCAGAAACATGTACTTTGCTGAAGTCTATAGTAGCAAGGCAGTTTCTTCTGGTTTTCATCACTAGTTGGTCAGAAAACAGCAACATGTCACTTTTAGTGTTTTCAGGGTCCGAAAAGCATTTTGACAGCATGTTGTCACTTAGGC
This sequence comes from Epinephelus lanceolatus, assembly GCF_041903045.1. Taxonomy (NCBI): domain Eukaryota; kingdom Metazoa; phylum Chordata; class Actinopteri; order Perciformes; family Serranidae; genus Epinephelus; species Epinephelus lanceolatus. Next base: position 194,435 of record NW_027556821.1, on the reverse strand, counting down.
TGTTACTTTTCACCAGAAGCACTCAGAAACTATTTTCTAAGCCAGAAACATGTACTTTGCTGAAGTCTATAGTAGAAAGGCAGTTTCTTCTGGTTTTCATCACTAGTTGGTCAGAAAACAGCAACATGTCACTTTTAGTGTTTTCAGGTTCAGAAAAGCATTTTGACAGCATGTTGTCACTTAGGCTGTTACTTTTGTCCAGAAGCACTCAGAAACAAATTTCCAAGCCAGAAACATGTACTTTGGTGAAGTCTATAGTAGCAAGGCAGTTTCTTCTGGTTTTCATCACTAGTTGGTCAGAAAACAGCAACATGTCACTTTTAGTGTTTTCAGGGCCCGAAAAGCATGTTGTCACTTAGGCTGTTACTTTTCACCAGAAGCACTCAGAAACAAGTCTCCAAGCCAGAAACATGTACTTTGGTGAAGTCTATAGTAGCAAGGCAGTTTCTTCTGGTTTTCATCTCTAGTTGGTCAGAAAACAGCAACATGTCACTTTTAGTGTTTTCAGGGCCCGAAAAGCATTTTGACAGCATGTTGTCATTTAGGCTGTTACTTTAGTCCAGAAGCACTCAGAAACAAGTTTCCAAGCCAGAAACATGTACTTTGGTGAAGTCTATAGTAGCAAGGCAGTTTCTTCTGGTTTTCATCACTAGTTGGTCAGAAAACAGCAACATGTCACTTTTAGTGTTTTCAGGGCCCGAAAAGCATTTTGACAGCATGTTGTCACTTAGGCTGTTACTTTTCACCAGAAGCACTCAGAAACGAGTTTCCAAGCCAGAAACATGTACTTTGGTGAAGTCTATAGTAGCAAGGCAGTTTCTTCTGGTTTTCATCACTAGTTGGTCAGAAAACAGCAACATGTCACTTTTAGTGTTTTCAGGGCCCGAAAAGCATTTTGACAGCATGTTGTCACTTAGGCTGTTACTTTTCACCAGAAGCACTCAAAAAAGAGTTTCCAAGCCAGAAACATGTACTTTGGTGAAGTCTATACTAGCAAGGCAGTTTCTTCTGGTTTTCATCACTAGTTGGTCAGAAAACAGCAACATGTCACTTTTAGTGTTTTCAGGGCCCGGAAAGCATTTTGACAGCATATGGTCACTTAGGCTGTTACTTTTCACCAGAAGCACTCAGAAATGAGTTTCCAAGCCAGAAACATGTACTTTGCTGAAGTCTATAGCAGCAAGGCAGTTTCTTCTGGTTTTCATCACTAGTTGGTCAGAAAACAGCAACATGTCACTTTTAGTGTTTTCAGGGCCCGAAAAGCATTTTGACAGCATGTTGTCACTTAGGCTGTTACTTTTCACCAGAAGCACTCAGAAACGAGTTTCCATGCCAGAAACATGTACTTTGCTGAAGTCTATAGTAGCAAGGCAGTTTCTTCTGGTTTTCATCACTAGTTGGTCAGAAAACAGCAACATGTCACTTTTAGTGTTTTCAGGGTCCGAAAAGCATTTTGACAGCATGTTGTCACTTAGGCTGTTACTTTTCACCAGAAGCACTCAGAAACAAGTTTCCAAGCCAGAAATATGTACTTTGGTGAAGTCTATAGTAGCAAGGCAGTTTCTTCTGGTTTTCATCACTAGTTGGTCAGAAAACAGCAACATGTCACTTTTAGTGTTTTCAGGGTCAGAAAAGCATTTTGACAGCATGTTGTCACTTAGGCTGTTACTTTTGTCCAGAAGCACTCAGAAACAAGTTTCCAAGCCAGAAACATGTACTTTGGTGAAGTCTATAGTAGCAAGGCAGTTTCTTCTGGTTTTCATCACTAGTTGGTCAGAAAACAGCAACATGTCACTTTTAGTGTTTTCAGGGTCCGAAAAGCATTTTGACAGCATGTTGTCACTTAGGCTGTTACTTTTCACCAGAAGCACTCAGAAACGAGTTTCTGAGCCAGAAACATGTACTTTGCTGAAGTCTATAGTAGAAAGGCAGTTTCTTCTGGTTTTCATCACTAGTTGGTCAGAAAACAGCAACATGTCACTTTTAGTGTTTTCAGGCCCTGAAAAGCATTTTGACAGCATGTTGTCACTTAGGCTGTTACTTTTCACCAGAAGCACTCAGAAACAAGTTTCCAAGCCAGAAATATGTACTTTGGTGAAGTCTATAGTAGCAAGGCAGTTTCTTCTGGTTTTCATCACTAGTTGGTCAGAAAACAGCAACATGTCACTTTTAGTGTTTTCAGGCCCCGAAAAGCATTTTGACAGCATGTTGTCACTTAGGCTGTTACTTTTCACCAGAAGCACTCAGAAACAAGTTTCCAAGCCAGAAATATGCACTTTGGTGAAGTCTATAGTAGCAAGGCAGTTTCTTCTGGTTTTCATCACTAGTTGGTCAGAAAACAGCAACATGTCACTTTTAGTGTTTTCAGGCCCCGAAAAGCATTTTGACAGCATGTTGTCACTTAGGCTGTTACTTTTCACCAGAAGCACTCAGAAACGAGTTTCTGAGCCAGAAACATGTACTTTGCTGAAGTCTATAGTAGAAAGGCAGTTTCTTCTGGTTTTCATCACTAGTTGGTCAGAAAACAGCAACATGTCACTTTTAGTGTTTTCAGGGCCCGAAAAGCATTTTGACAGCATGTTGTCACTTAGGCTGTTACTTTTAACCAGAAGCACTCAGAAACGAGTTTCCATGCCAGAAACATGTACTTTGGTGAAGTCTATAGTAGCAAGGCAGTTTCTTCTGGTTTTCATCACTAGTTGGTCAGAAAACAGCAACATGTCACTTTTAGTGTTTTCAGGGTCAGAAAAGCATTTTGACAGCATGTTGTCACTTAGGCTGTTACTTTTCACCAGAAGCACTCAGAAACAAGTTTCCAAGCCAGAAATATGTACTTTGGTGAAGTCTATAGTAGCAAGGCAGTTTCTTCTGGTTTTCATCACTAGTTGGTCAGAAAACAGCAACATGTCACTTTTAGTGTTTTCAGGCCCCGAAAAGCATTTTGACAGCATGTTGTCACTTAGGCTGTTACTTTTCACCAGAAGCACTCAGAAACAAGTTTCCAAGCCAGAAATATGTACTTTGGTGAAGTCTATAGTAGCAAGGCAGTTTCTTCTGGTTTTCATCACTAGTTGGTCAGAAAACAGCAACATGTCACTTTTAGTGTTTTCAGGCCCCGAAAAGCATTTTGACAGCATGTTGTCACTTAGGCTGTTACTTTTCACCAGAAGCACTCAGAAACGAGTTTCTGAGCCAGAAACATGTACTTTGCTGAAGTCTATAGTAGAAAGGCAGTTTCTTCTGGTTTTCATCACTAGTTGGTCAGAAAACAGCAACATGTCACTTTTAGTGTTTTCAGGGTCAGAAAAGCATTTTGACAGCATGTTGTCACTTAGGCTGTTACTTTTGTCCAGAAGCACTCAGAAACAAATTTCCAAGCCAGAAACATGTACTTTGGTGAAGTCTATAGTAGCAAGGCAGTTTCTTCTGGTTTTCATCACTAGTTGGTCAGAAAACAGCAACATGTCACTTTTAGTGTTTTCAGGGCCCGAAAAGCATTTTGACAGCATGTTGTCACTTAGGCTGTTACTTTTCACCAGAAGCACTCAGAAACGAGTTTCCATGCCAGAAACATGTACTTTGCTGAAGTCTATAGTAGCAAGGCAGTTTCTTCTGGTTTTCATCACTAGTTGGTCAGAAAACAGCAACATGTCACTTTTAGTGTTTTCAGGGTCCGAAAAGCATTTTGACAGCATGTTGTCACTTAGGCTGTTACTTTTCACCAGAAGCACTCAGAAACTAGTTTCTAAGCCAGAAACATGTACTTTGCTGAAGTCTATAGTAGAAAGGCAGTTTCTTCTGGTTTTCATCACTAGTTGGTCAGAAAACAGCAACATGTCACTTTTAGTGTTTTCAGGTTCAGAAAAGCATTTTGACAGCATGTTGTCACTTATGCTGTTACTTTTGTCCAGAAGCACTCAGAAACAAATTTCCAAGCCAGAAACATGTACTTTGGTGAAGTCTATAGTAGCAAGGCAGTTTCTTCTGGTTTTCATCACTAGTTGGTCAGAAAACAGCAACATGTCACTTTTAGTGTTTTCAGGCCCCGAAAAGCATGTTGTCACTTAGGCTGTTACTTTTCACCAGAAGCACTCAGAAACGAGTTTCCAAGCCAGAAACATGTACTTTGCTGAAGTCTATAGCAGCAAGGCAGTTTCTTCTGGTTTTCATCACTAGTTGGTCAGAAAACAGCAACATGTCACTTTTAGTGTTTTCAGGCCCCGAAAAGCATGTTGTCACTTAGGCTGTTACTTTTCACCAGAAGCACTCAGAAACAAGTCTCCAAGCCAGAAACATGTACTTTGGTGAAGTCTATAGTAGCAAGGCAGTTTCTTCTGGTTTTCATCACTAGTTGGTCAGAAAACAGCAACATGTCACTTTTAGTGTTTTCAGGGCCCGAAAAGCATTTTGACAGCATGTTGTCACTTAGGCTGTTACTTTTCACCAGAAGCACTCAGAAACGAGTTTCCATGCCAGAAACATGTACTTTGCTGAAGTCTATAGTAGCAAGGCAGTTTCTTCTGGTTTTCATCACTAGTTGGTCAGAAAACAGCAACATGTCACTTTTAGTGTTTTCAGGCCCCGAAAAGCATTTTGACAGCATGTTGTCACTTAGGCTGTTACTTTTCACCAGAAGCACTCAGAAACTAGTTTCTAAGCCAGAAACATGTACTTTGCTGAAGTCTATAGTAGAAAGGCAGTTTCTTCTGGTTTTCATCACTAGTTGGTCAGAAAACAGCAACATGTCACTTTTAGTGTTTTCAGGCCCCGAAAAGCATTTTGACAGCATGTTGTCACTGAGGCTGTTACTTTTCACCAGAAGCACTCAGAAACGAGTTTCTGAGCCAGAAACATGTACTTTGCTGAAGTCTATAGTAGAAAGGCAGTTTCTTCTGGTTTTCATCACTAGTTGGTCAGAAAACAGCAACATGTCACTTTTAGTGTTTTCAGGCCCCGAAAAGCATTTTGACAGCATGTTGTCACTTAGGCTGTTACTTTTCACCAGAAGCACTCAGAAACAAGTTTCCAAGCCAGAAACATGTACTTTGGTGAAGTCTATAGTAGCAAGGCAGTTTCTTCTGGTTTTCATCACTAGTTGGTCAGAAAACAGCAACATGTCACTTTTAGTGTTTTCAGGGCCCGAAAAGCATTTTGACAGCATGTTGTCACTTAGGCTGTTACTTTTCACCAGAAGCACTCAGAAACGAGTTTCCAAGCCAGAAACATGTACTTTGGTGAAGTCTATAGTAGCAAGGCAGTTTCTTCTGGTTTTCATCACTAGTTGGTCAGAAAACAGCAACATGTCACTTTTAGTGTTTTCAGGGCCCGAAAAGCATTTTGACAGCATGTTGTCACTTAGGCTGTTACTTTTCACCAGAAGCACTCAGAAACGAGTTTCCATGCCAGAAACATGTACTTTGGTGAAGTCTATAGAAGCGAGGCAGTTTCTTCTGGTTTTCATCACTAGTTGGTCAGAAAACAGCAACATGTCACTTTTAGTGTTTTCAGGGCCCGAAAAGCATTTTGACAGCATGTTGTCACTTAGGCTGTTACTTTTGTCCAGAAGCACTCAGAAACAAGTTTCCAAACCAGAAACATGTACTTTGGTGAAGTCTATAGTAGCAAGGCAGTTTCTTCTGGTTTTCATCACTAGTTGGTCAGAAAACAGCAACATGTCACTTTTAGTGTTTTCAGGCCCCGAAAAGCATTTTGACAGCATGTTGTCACTTAGGCTGTTACTTTTCACCAGAAGCACTCAGAAACGAGTTTCTGAGCCAGAAACATGTACTTTGCTGAAGTCTATAGTAGCAAGGCAGTTTCTTCTGGTTTTCATCACTAGTTGGTCAGAAAACAGCAACATGTCACTTTTAGTGTTTTCAGGGTCAGAAAAGCATTTTGACAGCATGTTGTCACTTAGGCTGTTACTTTTGTCCAGAAGCACTCAGAAACAAGTTTCTAAGCCAGAAACATGTACTTTGGTGAAGTCTATAGTAGCAAGGCAGTTTCTTCTGGTTTTCATCACTAGTTGGTCAGAAAACAGCAACATGTCACTTTTAGTGTTTTCAGGGTCAGAAAAGGATTTTGACAGCATGTTGTCACTTAGGCTGTTACTTTTGTCCAGAAGCACTCAGAAACAAGTTTCCAAGCCAGAAACATGTACTTTGGTGAAGTCTATAGTAGCAAGGCAGTTTCTTCTGGTTTTCATCACTAGTTGGTCAGAAAACAGCAACATGTCACTTTTAGTGTTTTCAGGGTCCGAAAAGCATTTTGACAGCATGTTGTCACTTAGGCTGTTACTTTTCACCAGAAGCACTCAGAAACGAGTTTCTGAGCCAGAAACATGTACTTTGCTGAAGTCTATAGTAGAAAGGCAGTTTCTTCTGGTTTTCATCACTAGTTGGTCAGAAAACAGCAACATGTCACTTTTAGTGTTTTCAGGGTCCGAAAAGCATTTTGACAGCATGTTGTCACTTAGGCTGTTACTTTTCACCAGAAGCACTCAGAAACTAGTTTCTAAGCCAGAAACATGTACTTTGCTGAAGTCTATAGTAGAAAGGCAGTTTCTTCTGGTTTTCATCACTAGTTGGTCAGAAAACAGCAACATGTCACTTTTAGTGTTTTCAGGGTCAGAAAAGCATTTTGACAGCATGTTGTCACTTAGGCTGTTACTTTTGTCCAGAAGCACTCAGAAACAAATTTCCAAGCCAGAAACATGTACTTTGGTGAAGTCTATAGTAGCAAGGCAGTTTCTTCTGGTTTTCATCACTAGTTGGTCAGAAAACAGCAACATGTCACTTTTAGTGTTTCAGGCCCCGAAAAGCATTTTGACAGCATGTTGTCACTTAGGCTGTTACTTTTCACCAGAAGCACTCAGAAACGAGTTTCTGAGCCAGAAACATGTACTTTGCTGAAGTCTATAGTAGAAAGGCAGTTTCTTCTGGTTTTCATCACTAGTTGGTCAGAAAACAGCAACATGTCACTTTTAGTGTTTTCAGGGTCAGAAAAGCATTTTGACAGCATGTTGTCGCTTAGGCTGTTACTTTTGTCCAGAAGCACTCAGAAACAAATTTCCAAGCCAGAAACATGTACTTTGGTGAAGTCTATAGTAGCAAGGCAGTTTCTTCTGGTTTTCATCACTAGTTGGTCAGAAAACAGCAACATGTCACTTTTAGTGTTTTCAGGGCCCGAAAAGCATTTTGACAGCATGTTGTCACTTAGGCTGTTACTTTTCACCAGAAGCACTCAGAAACGAGTTTCCAAGCCAGAAACATGTACTTTGGTGAAGTCTATAGTAGCAAGGCAGTTTCTTCTGGTTTTCATCACTAGTTGGTCAGAAAACAGCAACATGTCACTTTTAGTGTTTTCAGGCCCCGAAAAGCATTTTGACAGCATGTTGTCACTTAGGCTGTTACTTTTCACCAGAAGCACTCAGAAACGAGTTTCTGAGCCAGAAACATGTACTTTGCTGAAGTCTATAGTAGAAAGGCAGTTTCTTCTGGTTTTCATCACTAGTTGGTCAGAAAACAGCAACATGTCACTTTTAGTGTTTTCAGGGTCAGAAAAGCATTTTGACAGCATGTTGTCACTTAGGCTGTTACTTTTGTCCAGAAGCACTCAGAAACAAATTTCCAAGCCAGAAACATGTACTTTGGTGAAGTCTATAGTAGCAAGGCAGTTTCTTCTGGTTTTCATCACTAGTTGGTCAGAAAACAGCAACATGTCACTTTTAGTGTTTTCAGGGCCCGAAAAGCATTTTGACAGCATGTTGTCACTTAGGCTGTTACTTTTCACCAGAAGCACTCAGAAACGAGTTTCCATGCCAGAAACATGTACTTTGCTGAAGTCTATAGTAGCAAGGCAGTTTCTTCTGGTTTTCATCACTAGTTGGTCAGAAAACAGCAACATGTCACTTTTAGTGTTTTCAGGGTCCGAAAAGCATTTTGACAGCATGTTGTCACTTAGGCTGTTACTTTTCACCAGAAGCACTCAGAAACTAGTTTCTAAGCCAGAAACATGTACTTTGCTGAAGTCTATAGTAGAAAGGCAGTTTCTTCTGGTTTTCATCACTAGTTGGTCAGAAAACAGCAACATGTCACTTTTAGTGTTTTCAGGTTCAGAAAAGCATTTTGACAGCATGTTGTCACTTATGCTGTTACTTTTGTCCAGAAGCACTCAGAAACAAATTTCCAAGCCAGAAACATGTACTTTGGTGAAGTCTATAGTAGCAAGGCAGTTTCTTCTGGTTTTCATCACTAGTTGGTCAGAAAACAGCAACATGTCACTTTTAGTGTTTTCAGGCCCCGAAAAGCATGTTGTCACTTAGGCTGTTACTTTTCACCAGAAGCACTCAGAAACGAGTTTCCAAGCCAGAAACATGTACTTTGCTGAAGTCTATAGCAGCAAGGCAGTTTCTTCTGGTTTTCATCACTAGTTGGTCAGAAAACAGCAACATGTCACTTTTAGTGTTTTCAGGCCCCGAAAAGCATGTTGTCACTTAGGCTGTTACTTTTCACCAGAAGCACTCAGAAACAAGTCTCCAAGCCAGAAACATGTACTTTGGTGAAGTCTATAGTAGCAAGGCAGTTTCTTCTGGTTTTCATCACTAGTTGGTCAGAAAACAGCAACATGTCACTTTTAGTGTTTTCAGGGCCCGAAAAGCATTTTGACAGCATGTTGTCACTTAGGCTGTTACTTTTCACCAGAAGCACTCAGAAACGAGTTTCCATGCCAGAAACATGTACTTTGCTGAAGTCTATAGTAGCAAGGCAGTTTCTTCTGGTTTTCATCACTAGTTGGTCAGAAAACAGCAACATGTCACTTTTAGTGTTTTCAGGCCCCGAAAAGCATTTTGACAGCATGTTGTCACTTAGGCTGTTACTTTTCACCAGAAGCACTCAGAAACTAGTTTCTAAGCCAGAAACATGTACTTTGCTGAAGTCTATAGTAGAAAGGCAGTTTCTTCTGGTTTTCATCACTAGTTGGTCAGAAAACAGCAACATGTCACTTTTAGTGTTTTCAGGCCCCGAAAAGCATTTTGACAGCATGTTGTCACTGAGGCTGTTACTTTTCACCAGAAGCACTCAGAAACGAGTTTCTGAGCCAGAAACATGTACTTTGCTGAAGTCTATAGTAGAAAGGCAGTTTCTTCTGGTTTTCATCACTAGTTGGTCAGAAAACAGCAACATGTCACTTTTAGTGTTTTCAGGCCCCGAAAAGCATTTTGACAGCATGTTGTCACTTAGGCTGTTACTTTTCACCAGAAGCACTCAGAAACAAGTTTCCAAGCCAGAAACATGTACTTTGGTGAAGTCTATAGTAGCAAGGCAGTTTCTTCTGGTTTTCATCACTAGTTGGTCAGAAAACAGCAACATGTCACTTTTAGTGTTTTCAGGGCCCGAAAAGCATTTTGACAGCATGTTGTCACTTAGGCTGTTACTTTTCACCAGAAGCACTCAGAAACGAGTTTCCAAGCCAGAAACATGTACTTTGGTGAAGTCTATAGTAGCAAGGCAGTTTCTTCTGGTTTTCATCACTAGTTGGTCAGAAAACAGCAACATGTCACTTTTAGTGTTTTCAGGGCCCGAAAAGCATTTTGACAGCATGTTGTCACTTAGGCTGTTACTTTTCACCAGAAGCACTCAGAAACGAGTTTCCATGCCAGAAACATGTACTTTGGTGAAGTCTATAGAAGCGAGGCAGTTTCTTCTGGTTTTCATCACTAGTTGGTCAGAAAACAGCAACATGTCACTTTTAGTGTTTTCAGGGCCCGAAAAGCATTTTGACAGCATGTTGTCACTTAGGCTGTTACTTTTGTCCAGAAGCACTCAGAAACAAGTTTCCAAACCAGAAACATGTACTTTGGTGAAGTCTATAGTAGCAAGGCAGTTTCTTCTGGTTTTCATCACTAGTTGGTCAGAAAACAGCAACATGTCACTTTTAGTGTTTTCAGGCCCCGAAAAGCATTTTGACAGCATGTTGTCACTTAGGCTGTTACTTTTCACCAGAAGCACTCAGAAACGAGTTTCTGAGCCAGAAACATGTACTTTGCTGAAGTCTATAGTAGCAAGGCAGTTTCTTCTGGTTTTCATCACTAGTTGGTCAGAAAACAGCAACATGTCACTTTTAGTGTTTTCAGGGTCAGAAAAGCATTTTGACAGCATGTTGTCACTTAGGCTGTTACTTTTGTCCAGAAGCACTCAGAAACAAGTTTCTAAGCCAGAAACATGTACTTTGGTGAAGTCTATAGTAGCAAGGCAGTTTCTTCTGGTTTTCATCACTAGTTGGTCAGAAAACAGCAACATGTCACTTTTAGTGTTTTCAGGGTCAGAAAAGGATTTTGACAGCATGTTGTCACTTAGGCTGTTACTTTTGTCCAGAAGCACTCAGAAACAAGTTTCCAAGCCAGAAACATGTACTTTGGTGAAGTCTATAGTAGCAAGGCAGTTTCTTCTGGTTTTCATCACTAGTTGGTCAGAAAACAGCAACATGTCACTTTTAGTGTTTTCAGGGTCCGAAAAGCATTTTGACAGCATGTTGTCACTTAGGCTGTTACTTTTCACCAGAAGCACTCAGAAACGAGTTTCTGAGCCAGAAACATGTACTTTGCTGAAGTCTATAGTAGCAAGGCAGTTTCTTCTGGTTTTCATCACTAGTTGGTCAGAAAACAGCAACATGTCACTTTTAGTGTTTTCAGGGCCCGAAAAGCATTTTGACAGCATGTTGTCACTTAGGCTGTTACTTTTCACCAGAAGCACTCAGAAACGAGTTTCCAAGCCAGAACATGTACTTTGGTGAAGTCTATAGTAGCAAGGCAGTTTCTTCTGGTTTTCATCACTAGTTGGTCAGAAAACAGCAACATGTCACTTTTAGTGTTTTCAGGGCCCGAAAAGCATTTTGACAGCATGTTGTCACTTAGGCTGTTACTTTTCACCAGAAGCACTCAGAAACGAGTTTCCATGCCAGAAACATGTACTTTGGTGAAGTCTATAGAAGCGAGGCAGTTTCTTCTGGTTTTCATCACTAGTTGGTCAGAAAACAGCAACATGTCACTTTTAGTGTTTTCAGGGCCCGAAAAGCATTTTGACAGCATGTTGTCACTTAGGCTGTTACTTTTGTCCAGAAGCACTCAGAAACAAGTTTCCAAACCAGAAACATGTACTTTGGTGAAGTCTATAGTAGCAAGGCAGTTTCTTCTGGTTTTCATCACTAGTTGGTCAGAAAACAGCAACATGTCACTTTTAGTGTTTTCAGGCCCCGAAAAGCATTTTGACAGCATGTTGTCACTTAGGCTGTTACTTTTCACCAGAAGCACTCAGAAACGAGTTTCTGAGCCAGAAACATGTACTTTGCTGAAGTCTATAGTAGCAAGGCAGTTTCTTCTGGTTTTCATCACTAGTTGGTCAGAAAACAGCAACATGTCACTTTTAGTGTTTTCAGGGTCAGAAAAGCATTTTGACAGCATGTTGTCACTTAGGCTGTTACTTTTGTCCAGAAGCACTCAGAAACAAGTTTCTAAGCCAGAAACATGTACTTTGGTGAAGTCTATAGTAGCAAGGCAGTTTCTTCTGGTTTTCATCACTAGTTGGTCAGAAAACAGCAACATGTCACTTTTAGTGTTTTCAGGGTCAGAAAAGGATTTTGACAGCATGTTGTCACTTAGGCTGTTACTTTTGTCCAGAAGCACTCAGAAACAAGTTTCCAAGCCAGAAACATGTACTTTGGTGAAGTCTATAGTAGCAAGGCAGTTTCTTCTGGTTTTCATCACTAGTTGGTCAGAAAACAGCAACATGTCACTTTTAGTGTTTTCAGGGTCCGAAAAGCATTTTGACAGCATGTTGTCACTTAGGCTGTTACTTTTCACCAGAAGCACTCAGAAACGAGTTTCTGAGCCAGAAACATGTACTTTGCTGAAGTCTATAGTAGAAAGGCAGTTTCTTCTGGTTTTCATCACTAGTTGGTCAGAAAACAGCAACATGTCACTTTTAGTGTTTTCAGGGTCCGAAAAGCATTTTGACAGCATGTTGTCACTTAGGCTGTTACTTTTCACCAGAAGCACTCAGAAACTAGTTTCTAAGCCAGAAACATGTACTTTGCTGAAGTCTATAGTAGAAAGGCAGTTTCTTCTGGTTTTCATCACTAGTTGGTCAGAAAACAGCAACATGTCACTTTTAGTGTTTTCAGGGTCAGAAAAGCATTTTGACAGCATGTTGTCACTTAGGCTGTTACTTTTGTCCAGAAGCACTCAGAAACAAATTTCCAAGCCAGAAACATGTACTTTGGTGAAGTCTATAGTAGCAAGGCAGTTTCTTCTGGTTTTCATCACTAGTTGGTCAGAAAACAGCAACATGTCACTTTTAGTGTTTTCAGGCCCCGAAAAGCATTTTGACAGCATGTTGTCACTTAGGCTGTTACTTTTCACCAGAAGCACTCAGAAACGAGTTTCTGAGCCAGAAACATGTACTTTGCTGAAGTCTATAGTAGAAAGGCAGTTTCTTCTGGTTTTCATCACTAGTTGGTCAGAAAACAGCAACATGTCACTTTTAGTGTTTTCAGGGTCAGAAAAGCATTTTGACAGCATGTTGTCGCTTAGGCTGTTACTTTTGTCCAGAAGCACTCAGAAACAAATTTCCAAGCCAGAAACATGTACTTTGGTGAAGTCTATAGTAGCAAGGCAGTTTCTTCTGGTTTTCATCACTAGTTGGTCAGAAAACAGCAACATGTCACTTTTAGTGTTTTCAGGGCCCGAAAAGCATTTTGACAGCATGTTGTCACTTAGGCTGTTACTTTTCACCAGAAGCACTCAGAAACGAGTTTCCAAGCCAGAAACATGTACTTTGGTGAAGTCTATAGTAGCAAGGCAGTTTCTTCTGGTTTTCATCACTAGTTGGTCAGAAAACAGCAACATGTCACTTTTAGTGTTTTCAGGGCCCGAAAAGCATTTTGACAGCATGTTGTCACTTAGGCTGTTACTTTTCACCAGAAGCACTCAAAAAAGAGTTTCCAAGCCAGAAACATGTACTTTGGTGAAGTCTATACTAGCAAGGCAGTTTCTTCTGGTTTTCATCACTAGTTGGTCAGAAAACAGCAACATGTCACTTTTAGTGTTTTCAGGGCCCGGAAAGCATTTTGACAGCATATGGTCACTTAGGCTGTTACTTTTCACCAGAAGCACTCAGAAATGAGTTTCCAAGCCAGAAACATGTACTTTGCTGAAGTCTATAGCAGCAAGGCAGTTTCTTCTGGTTTTCATCACTAGTTGGTCAGAAAACAGCAACATGTCACTTTTAGTGTTTTCAGGGCCCGAAAAGCATTTTGACAGCATGTTGTCACTTAGGCTGTTACTTTTCACCAGAAGCACTCAGAAACGAGTTTCCATGCCAGAAACATGTACTTTGCTGAAGTCTATAGTAGCAAGGCAGTTTCTTCTGGTTTTCATCACTAGTTGGTCAGAAAACAGCAACATGTCACTTTTAGTGTTTTCAGGGTCCGAAAAGCATTTTGACAGCATGTTGTCACTTAGGCTGTTACTTTTCACCAGAAGCACTCAGAAACAAGTTTCCAAGCCAGAAATATGTACTTTGGTGAAGTCTATAGTAGCAAGGCAGTTTCTTCTGGTTTTCATCACTAGTTGGTCAGAAAACAGCAACATGTCACTTTTAGTGTTTTCAGGGTCAGAAAAGCATTTTGACAGCATGTTGTCACTTAGGCTGTTACTTTTGTCCAGAAGCACTCAGAAACAAGTTTCCAAGCCAGAAACATGTACTTTGGTGAAGTCTATAGTAGCAAGGCAGTTTCTTCTGGTTTTCATCACTAGTTGGTCAGAAAACAGCAACATGTCACTTTTAGTGTTTTCAGGGTCCGAAAAGCATTTTGACAGCATGTTGTCACTTAGGCTGTTACTTTTCACCAGAAGCACTCAGAAACGAGTTTCTGAGCCAGAAACATGTACTTTGCTGAAGTCTATAGTAGAAAGGCAGTTTCTTCTGGTTTTCATCACTAGTTGGTCAGAAAACAGCAACATGTCACTTTTAGTGTTTTCAGGCCCTGAAAAGCATTTTGACAGCATGTTGTCACTTAGGCTGTTACTTTTCACCAGAAGCACTCAGAAACAAGTTTCCAAGCCAGAAATATGTACTTTGGTGAAGTCTATAGTAGCAAGGCAGTTTCTTCTGGTTTTCATCACTAGTTGGTCAGAAAACAGCAACATGTCACTTTTAGTGTTTTCAGGCCCCGAAAAGCATTTTGACAGCATGTTGTCACTTAGGCTGTTACTTTTCACCAGAAGCACTCAGAAACAAGTTTCCAAGCCAGAAATATGCACTTTGGTGAAGTCTATAGTAGCAAGGCAGTTTCTTCTGGTTTTCATCACTAGTTGGTCAGAAAACAGCAACATGTCACTTTTAGTGTTTTCAGGCCCCGAAAAGCATTTTGACAGCATGTTGTCACTTAGGCTGTTACTTTTCACCAGAAGCACTCAGAAACGAGTTTCTGAGCCAGAAACATGTACTTTGCTGAAGTCTATAGTAGAAAGGCAGTTTCTTCTGGTTTTCATCACTAGTTGGTCAGAAAACAGCAACATGTCACTTTTAGTGTTTTCAGGGCCCGAAAAGCATTTTGACAGCATGTTGTCACTTAGGCTGTTACTTTTAACCAGAAGCACTCAGAAACGAGTTTCCATGCCAGAAACATGTACTTTGGTGAAGTCTATAGTAGCAAGGCAGTTTCTTCTGGTTTTCATCACTAGTTGGTCAGAAAACAGCAACATGTCACTTTTAGTGTTTTCAGGGTCAGAAAAGCATTTTGACAGCATGTTGTCACTTAGGCTGTTACTTTTCACCAGAAGCACTCAGAAACAAGTTTCCAAGCCAGAAATATGTACTTTGGTGAAGTCTATAGTAGCAAGGCAGTTTCTTCTGGTTTTCATCACTAGTTGGTCAGAAAACAGCAACATGTCACTTTTAGTGTTTTCAGGCCCCGAAAAGCATTTTGACAGCATGTTGTCACTTAGGCTGTTACTTTTCACCAGAAGCACTCAGAAACAAGTTTCCAAGCCAGAAATATGTACTTTGGTGAAGTCTATAGTAGCAAGGCAGTTTCTTCTGGTTTTCATCACTAGTTGGTCAGAAAACAGCAACATGTCACTTTTAGTGTTTTCAGGCCCCGAAAAGCATTTTGACAGCATGTTGTCACTTAGGCTGTTACTTTTCACCAGAAGCACTCAGAAACGAGTTTCTGAGCCAGAAACATGTACTTTGCTGAAGTCTATAGTAGAAAGGCAGTTTCTTCTGGTTTTCATCACTAGTTGGTCAGAAAACAGCAACATGTCACTTTTAGTGTTTTCAGGGTCAGAAAAGCATTTTGACAGCATGTTGTCACTTAGGCTGTTACTTTTGTCCAGAAGCACTCAGAAACAAATTTCCAAGCCAGAAACATGTACTTTGGTGAAGTCTATAGTAGCAAGGCAGTTTCTTCTGGTTTTCATCACTAGTTGGTCAGAAAACAGCAACATGTCACTTTTAGTGTTTTCAGGGCCCGAAAAGCATTTTGACAGCATGTTGTCACTTAGGCTGTTACTTTTCACCAGAAGCACTCAGAAACGAGTTTCCATGCCAGAAACATGTACTTTGCTGAAGTCTATAGTAGCAAGGCAGTTTCTTCTGGTTTTCATCACTAGTTGGTCAGAAAACAGCAACATGTCACTTTTAGTGTTTTCAGGGTCCGAAAAGCATTTTGACAGCATGTTGTCACTTAGGCTGTTACTTTTCACCAGAAGCACTCAGAAACTAGTTTCTAAGCCAGAAACATGTACTTTGCTGAAGTCTATAGTAGAAAGGCAGTTTCTTCTGGTTTTCATCACTAGTTGGTCAGAAAACAGCAACATGTCACTTTTAGTGTTTTCAGGTTCAGAAAAGCATTTTGACAGCATGTTGTCACTTATGCTGTTACTTTTGTCCAGAAGCACTCAGAAACAAATTTCCAAGCCAGAAACATGTACTTTGGTGAAGTCTATAGTAGCAAGGCAGTTTCTTCTGGTTTTCATCACTAGTTGGTCAGAAAACAGCAACATGTCACTTTTAGTGTTTTCAGGCCCCGAAAAGCATGTTGTCACTTAGGCTGTTACTTTTCACCAGAAGCACTCAGAAACGAGTTTCCAAGCCAGAAACATGTACTTTGCTGAAGTCTATAGCAGCAAGGCAGTTTCTTCTGGTTTTCATCACTAGTTGGTCAGAAAACAGCAACATGTCACTTTTAGTGTTTTCAGGCCCCGAAAAGCATGTTGTCACTTAGGCTGTTACTTTTCACCAGAAGCACTCAGAAACAAGTCTCCAAGCCAGAAACATGTACTTTGGTGAAGTCTATAGTAGCAAGGCAGTTTCTTCTGGTTTTCATCACTAGTTGGTCAGAAAACAGCAACATGTCACTTTTAGTGTTTTCAGGGCCCGAAAAGCATTTTGACAGCATGTTGTCACTTAGGCTGTTACTTTTCACCAGAAGCACTCAGAAACGAGTTTCCATGCCAGAAACATGTACTTTGCTGAAGTCTATAGTAGCAAGGCAGTTTCTTCTGGTTTTCATCACTAGTTGGTCAGAAAACAGCAACATGTCACTTTTAGTGTTTTCAGGCCCCGAAAAGCATTTTGACAGCATGTTGTCACTTAGGCTGTTACTTTTCACCAGAAGCACTCAGAAACTAGTTTCTAAGCCAGAAACATGTACTTTGCTGAAGTCTATAGTAGAAAGGCAGTTTCTTCTGGTTTTCATCACTAGTTGGTCAGAAAACAGCAACATGTCACTTTTAGTGTTTTCAGGCCCCGAAAAGCATTTTGACAGCATGTTGTCACTGAGGCTGTTACTTTTCACCAGAAGCACTCAGAAACGAGTTTCTGAGCCAGAAACATGTACTTTGCTGAAGTCTATAGTAGAAAGGCAGTTTCTTCTGGTTTTCATCACTAGTTGGTCAGAAAACAGCAACATGTCACTTTTAGTGTTTTCAGGCCCCGAAAAGCATTTTGACAGCATGTTGTCACTTAGGCTGTTACTTTTCACCAGAAGCACTCAGAAACAAGTTTCCAAGCCAGAAACATGTACTTTGGTGAAGTCTATAGTAGCAAGGCAGTTTCTTCTGGTTTTCATCACTAGTTGGTCAGAAAACAGCAACATGTCACTTTTAGTGTTTTCAGGGCCCGAAAAGCATTTTGACAGCATGTTGTCACTTAGGCTGTTACTTTTCACCAGAAGCACTCAGAAACGAGTTTCCAAGCCAGAAACATGTACTTTGGTGAAGTCTATACTAGCAAGGCAGTTTCTTCTGGTTTTCATCACTAGTTGGTCAGAAAACAGCAACATGTCACTTTTAGTGTTTTCAGGGCCCGGAAAGCATTTTGACAGCATATGGTCACTTAGGCTGTTACTTTTCACCAGAAGCACTCAGAAATGAGTTTCCAAGCCAGAAACATGTACTTTGCTGAAGTCTATAGCAGCAAGGCAGTTTCTTCTGGTTTTCATCACTAGTTGGTCAGAAAACAGCAACATGTCACTTTTAGTGTTTTCAGGGCCCGAAAAGCATTTTGACAGCATGTTGTCACTTAGGCTGTTACTTTTCACCAGAAGCACTCAGAAACGAGTTTCCATGCCAGAAACATGTACTTTGCTGAAGTCTATAGTAGCAAGGCAGTTTCTTCTGGTTTTCATCACTAGTTGGTCAGAAAACAGCAACATGTCACTTTTAGTGTTTTCAGGGTCCGAAAAGCATTTTGACAGCATGTTGTCACTTAGGCTGTTACTTTTCACCAGAAGCACTCAGAAACAAGTTTCCAAGCCAGAAATATGTACTTTGGTGAAGTCTATAGTAGCAAGGCAGTTTCTTCTGGTTTTCATCACTAGTTGGTCAGAAAACAGCAACATGTCACTTTTAGTGTTTTCAGGGTCAGAAAAGCATTTTGACAGCATGTTGTCACTTAGGCTGTTACTTTTGTCCAGAAGCACTCAGAAACAAGTTTCCAAGCCAGAAACATGTACTTTGGTGAAGTCTATAGTAGCAAGGCAGTTTCTTCTGGTTTTCATCACTAGTTGGTCAGAAAACAGCAACATGTCACTTTTAGTGTTTTCAGGGTCCGAAAAGCATTTTGACAGCATGTTGTCACTTAGGCTGTTACTTTTCACCAGAAGCACTCAGAAACGAGTTTCTGAGCCAGAAACATGTACTTTGCTGAAGTCTATAGTAGAAAGGCAGTTTCTTCTGGTTTTCATCACTAGTTGGTCAGAAAACAGCAACATGTCACTTTTAGTGTTTTCAGGCCCTGAAAAGCATTTTGACAGCATGTTGTCACTTAGGCTGTTACTTTTCACCAGAAGCACTCAGAAACAAGTTTCCAAGCCAGAAATATGTACTTTGGTGAAGTCTATAGTAGCAAGGCAGTTTCTTCTGGTTTTCATCACTAGTTGGTCAGAAAACAGCAACATGTCACTTTTAGTGTTTTCAGGCCCCGAAAAGCATTTTGACAGCATGTTGTCACTTAGGCTGTTACTTTTCACCAGAAGCACTCAGAAACAAGTTTCCAAGCCAGAAATATGCACTTTGGTGAAGTCTATAGTAGCAAGGCAGTTTCTTCTGGTTTTCATCACTAGTTGGTCAGAAAACAGCAACATGTCACTTTTAGTGTTTTCAGGCCCCGAAAAGCATTTTGACAGCATGTTGTCACTTAGGCTGTTACTTTTCACCAGAAGCACTCAGAAACGAGTTTCTGAGCCAGAAACATGTACTTTGCTGAAGTCTATAGTAGAAAGGCAGTTTCTTCTGGTTTTCATCACTAGTTGGTCAGAAAACAGCAACATGTCACTTTTAGTGTTTTCAGGGCCCGAAAAGCATTTTGACAGCATGTTGTCACTTAGGCTGTTACTTTTAACCAGAAGCACTCAGAAACGAGTTTCCATGCCAGAAACATGTACTTTGGTGAAGTCTATAGTAGCAAGGCAGTTTCTTCTGGTTTTCATCACTAGTTGGTCAGAAAACAGCAACATGTCACTTTTAGTGTTTTCAGGGTCAGAAAAGCATTTTGACAGCATGTTGTCACTTAGGCTGTTACTTTTCACCAGAAGCACTCAGAAACAAGTTTCCAAGCCAGAAATATGTACTTTGGTGAAGTCTATAGTAGCAAGGCAGTTTCTTCTGGTTTTCATCACTAGTTGGTCAGAAAACAGCAACATGTCACTTTTAGTGTTTTCAGGCCCCGAAAAGCATTTTGACAGCATGTTGTCACTTAGGCTGTTACTTTTCACCAGAAGCACTCAGAAACAAGTTTCCAAGCCAGAAATATGTACTTTGGTGAAGTCTATAGTAGCAAGGCAGTTTCTTCTGGTTTTCATCACTAGTTGGTCAGAAAACAGCAACATGTCACTTTTAGTGTTTTCAGGCCCCGAAAAGCATTTTGACAGCATGTTGTCACTTAGGCTGTTACTTTTCACCAGAAGCACTCAGAAACGAGTTTCTGAGCCAGAAACATGTACTTTGCTGAAGTCTATAGTAGAAAGGCAGTTTCTTCTGGTTTTCATCACTAGTTGGTCAGAAAACAGCAACATGTCACTTTTAGTGTTTTCAGGGTCAGAAAAGCATTTTGACAGCATGTTGTCACTTAGGCTGTTACTTTTGTCCAGAAGCACTCAGAAACAAATTTCCAAGCCAGAAACATGTACTTTGGTGAAGTCTATAGTAGCAAGGCAGTTTCTTCTGGTTTTCATCACTAGTTGGTCAGAAAACAGCAACATGTCACTTTTAGTGTTTTCAGGGCCCGAAAAGCATTTTGACAGCATGTTGTCACTTAGGCTGTTACTTTTCACCAGAAGCACTCAGAAACGAGTTTCCATGCCAGAAACATGTACTTTGCTGAAGTCTATAGTAGCAAGGCAGTTTCTTCTGGTTTTCATCACTAGTTGGTCAGAAAACAGCAACATGTCACTTTTAGTGTTTTCAGGGTCCGAAAAGCATTTTGACAGCATGTTGTCACTTAGGCTGTTACTTTTCACCAGAAGCACTCAGAAACTAGTTTCTAAGCCAGAAACATGTACTTTGCTGAAGTCTATAGTAGAAAGGCAGTTTCTTCTGGTTTTCATCACTAGTTGGTCAGAAAACAGCAACATGTCACTTTTAGTGTTTTCAGGTTCAGAAAAGCATTTTGACAGCATGTTGTCACTTATGCTGTTACTTTTGTCCAGAAGCACTCAGAAACAAATTTCCAAGCCAGAAACATGTACTTTGGTGAAGTCTATAGTAGCAAGGCAGTTTCTTCTGGTTTTCATCACTAGTTGGTCAGAAAACAGCAACATGTCACTTTTAGTGTTTTCAGGCCCCGAAAAGCATGTTGT
The DNA here is from genome assembly GCF_041903045.1 of Epinephelus lanceolatus. NCBI lineage: Eukaryota > Metazoa > Chordata > Actinopteri > Perciformes > Serranidae > Epinephelus > Epinephelus lanceolatus. The sequence goes on along the minus strand of NW_027556821.1, from coordinate 174,074 downwards.
CACTTAGGCTGTTACTTTTCACCAGAAGCACTCAGAAACGAGTTTCCAAGCCAGAAACATGTACTTTGCTGAAGTCTATAGCAGCAAGGCAGTTTCTTCTGGTTTTCATCACTAGTTGGTCAGAAAACAGCAACATGTCACTTTTAGTGTTTTCAGGCCCCGAAAAGCATGTTGTCACTTAGGCTGTTACTTTTCACCAGAAGCACTCAGAAACAAGTCTCCAAGCCAGAAACATGTACTTTGGTGAAGTCTATAGTAGCAAGGCAGTTTCTTCTGGTTTTCATCACTAGTTGGTCAGAAAACAGCAACATGTCACTTTTAGTGTTTTCAGGGCCCGAAAAGCATTTTGACAGCATGTTGTCACTTAGGCTGTTACTTTTCACCAGAAGCACTCAGAAACGAGTTTCCATGCCAGAAACATGTACTTTGCTGAAGTCTATAGTAGCAAGGCAGTTTCTTCTGGTTTTCATCACTAGTTGGTCAGAAAACAGCAACATGTCACTTTTAGTGTTTTCAGGCCCCGAAAAGCATTTTGACAGCATGTTGTCACTTAGGCTGTTACTTTTCACCAGAAGCACTCAGAAACTAGTTTCTAAGCCAGAAACATGTACTTTGCTGAAGTCTATAGTAGAAAGGCAGTTTCTTCTGGTTTTCATCACTAGTTGGTCAGAAAACAGCAACATGTCACTTTTAGTGTTTTCAGGCCCCGAAAAGCATTTTGACAGCATGTTGTCACTGAGGCTGTTACTTTTCACCAGAAGCACTCAGAAACGAGTTTCTGAGCCAGAAACATGTACTTTGCTGAAGTCTATAGTAGAAAGGCAGTTTCTTCTGGTTTTCATCACTAGTTGGTCAGAAAACAGCAACATGTCACTTTTAGTGTTTTCAGGCCCCGAAAAGCATTTTGACAGCATGTTGTCACTTAGGCTGTTACTTTTCACCAGAAGCACTCAGAAACAAGTTTCCAAGCCAGAAACATGTACTTTGGTGAAGTCTATAGTAGCAAGGCAGTTTCTTCTGGTTTTCATCACTAGTTGGTCAGAAAACAGCAACATGTCACTTTTAGTGTTTTCAGGGCCCGAAAAGCATTTTGACAGCATGTTGTCACTTAGGCTGTTACTTTTCACCAGAAGCACTCAGAAACGAGTTTCCAAGCCAGAAACATGTACTTTGGTGAAGTCTATAGTAGCAAGGCAGTTTCTTCTGGTTTTCATCACTAGTTGGTCAGAAAACAGCAACATGTCACTTTTAGTGTTTTCAGGGCCCGAAAAGCATTTTGACAGCATGTTGTCACTTAGGCTGTTACTTTTCACCAGAAGCACTCAGAAACGAGTTTCCATGCCAGAAACATGTACTTTGGTGAAGTCTATAGAAGCGAGGCAGTTTCTTCTGGTTTTCATCACTAGTTGGTCAGAAAACAGCAACATGTCACTTTTAGTGTTTTCAGGGCCCGAAAAGCATTTTGACAGCATGTTGTCACTTAGGCTGTTACTTTTGTCCAGAAGCACTCAGAAACAAGTTTCCAAACCAGAAACATGTACTTTGGTGAAGTCTATAGTAGCAAGGCAGTTTCTTCTGGTTTTCATCACTAGTTGGTCAGAAAACAGCAACATGTCACTTTTAGTGTTTTCAGGCCCCGAAAAGCATTTTGACAGCATGTTGTCACTTAGGCTGTTACTTTTCACCAGAAGCACTCAGAAACGAGTTTCTGAGCCAGAAACATGTACTTTGCTGAAGTCTATAGTAGCAAGGCAGTTTCTTCTGGTTTTCATCACTAGTTGGTCAGAAAACAGCAACATGTCACTTTTAGTGTTTTCAGGGTCAGAAAAGCATTTTGACAGCATGTTGTCACTTAGGCTGTTACTTTTGTCCAGAAGCACTCAGAAACAAGTTTCTAAGCCAGAAACATGTACTTTGGTGAAGTCTATAGTAGCAAGGCAGTTTCTTCTGGTTTTCATCACTAGTTGGTCAGAAAACAGCAACATGTCACTTTTAGTGTTTTCAGGGTCAGAAAAGGATTTTGACAGCATGTTGTCACTTAGGCTGTTACTTTTGTCCAGAAGCACTCAGAAACAAGTTTCCAAGCCAGAAACATGTACTTTGGTGAAGTCTATAGTAGCAAGGCAGTTTCTTCTGGTTTTCATCACTAGTTGGTCAGAAAACAGCAACATGTCACTTTTAGTGTTTTCAGGGTCCGAAAAGCATTTTGACAGCATGTTGTCACTTAGGCTGTTACTTTTCACCAGAAGCACTCAGAAACGAGTTTCTGAGCCAGAAACATGTACTTTGCTGAAGTCTATAGTAGAAAGGCAGTTTCTTCTGGTTTTCATCACTAGTTGGTCAGAAAACAGCAACATGTCACTTTTAGTGTTTTCAGGGTCCGAAAAGCATTTTGACAGCATGTTGTCACTTAGGCTGTTACTTTTCACCAGAAGCACTCAGAAACTAGTTTCTAAGCCAGAAACATGTACTTTGCTGAAGTCTATAGTAGAAAGGCAGTTTCTTCTGGTTTTCATCACTAGTTGGTCAGAAAACAGCAACATGTCACTTTTAGTGTTTTCAGGGTCAGAAAAGCATTTTGACAGCATGTTGTCACTTAGGCTGTTACTTTTGTCCAGAAGCACTCAGAAACAAATTTCCAAGCCAGAAACATGTACTTTGGTGAAGTCTATAGTAGCAAGGCAGTTTCTTCTGGTTTTCATCACTAGTTGGTCAGAAAACAGCAACATGTCACTTTTAGTGTTTTCAGGCCCCGAAAAGCATTTTGACAGCATGTTGTCACTTAGGCTGTTACTTTTCACCAGAAGCACTCAGAAACGAGTTTCTGAGCCAGAAACATGTACTTTGCTGAAGTCTATAGTAGAAAGGCAGTTTCTTCTGGTTTTCATCACTAGTTGGTCAGAAAACAGCAACATGTCACTTTTAGTGTTTTCAGGGTCAGAAAAGCATTTTGACAGCATGTTGTCGCTTAGGCTGTTACTTTTGTCCAGAAGCACTCAGAAACAAATTTCCAAGCCAGAAACATGTACTTTGGTGAAGTCTATAGTAGCAAGGCAGTTTCTTCTGGTTTTCATCACTAGTTGGTCAGAAAACAGCAACATGTCACTTTTAGTGTTTTCAGGGCCCGAAAAGCATTTTGACAGCATGTTGTCACTTAGGCTGTTACTTTTCACCAGAAGCACTCAGAAACGAGTTTCCATGCCAGAAACATGTACTTTGCTGAAGTCTATAGTAGCAAGGCAGTTTCTTCTGGTTTTCATCACTAGTTGGTCAGAAAACAGCAACATGTCACTTTTAGTGTTTTCAGGCCCCGAAAAGCATTTTGACAGCATGTTGTCACTTAGGCTGTTACTTTTCACCAGAAGCACTCAGAAACGAGTTTCTGAGCCAGAAACATGTACTTTGCTGACGTCTATAGTAGCAAGGCAGTTTCTTCTGGTTTTCATCACTAGTTGGTCAGAAAACAGCAACATGTCACTTTTAGTGTTTTCAGGGCCCGAAAAGCATTTTGACAGCATGTTGTCACTTAGGCTGTTACTTTTCACCAGAAGCACTCAGAAACTAGTTTCTAAGCCAGAAACATGTACTTTGCTGAAGTCTATAGTAGAAAGGCAGTTTCTTCTGGTTTTCATCACTAGTTGGTCAGAAAACAGCAACATGTCACTTTTAGTGTTTTCAGGGTCAGAAAAGCATTTTGACAGCATGTTGTCACTTAGGCTGTTACTTTTGTCCAGAAGCACTCAGAAACAAATTTCCATGCCACAAACATGTACTTTGGTGAAGTCTATAGTAGCAAGGCAGTTTCTTCTGGTTTTCATCACTAGTTGGTCAGAAAACAGCAACATGTCACTTTTAGTGTTTTCAGGGCCCGAAAAGCATGTTGTCACTTAGGCTGTTACTTTTCACCAGAAGCACTCAGAAACAAGTTTCCAAGCCAGAAATATGTACTTTGGTGAAGTCTATAGTAGCAAGGCAGTTTCTTCTGGTTTTCATCACTAGTTGGTCAGAAAACAGCAACATGTCACTTTTAGTGTTTTCAGGGCCCGAAAAGCATTTTGACAGCATGTTGTCACTTAGGCTGTTACTTTTCACCAGAAGCACTCAGAAACAAGTTTCCAAGCCAGAAATATGTACTTTGGTGAAGTCTATAGTAGAAAGGCAGTTTCTTCTGGTTTTCATCACTAGTTGGTCAGAAAACAGCAACATGTCACTTTTAGTGTTTTCAGGGTCCGAAAAGCATTTTGACAGCATGTTGTCACTTAGGCTGTTACTTTTCACCAGAAGCACTCAGAAACTAGTTTCTAAGCCAGAAACATGTACTTTGCTGAAGTCTATAGTAGAAAGGCAGTTTCTTCTGGTTTTCATCACTAGTTGGTCAGAAAACAGCAACATGTCACTTTTAGTGTTTTCAGGGTCAGAAAAGCATTTTGACAGCATGTTGTCACTTAGGCTGTTACTTTTGTCCAGAAGCACTCAGAAACAAATTTCCAAGCCAGAAACATGTACTTTGGTGAAGTCTATAGTAGCAAGGCAGTTTCTTCTGGTTTTCATCACTAGTTGGTCAGAAAACAGCAACATGTCACTTTTAGTGTTTTCAGTGCCCGAAAAGCATTTTGACAGCATGTTGTCACTTAGGCTGTTACTTTTCACCAGAAGCACTCAGAAACGAGTTTCCATGCCAGAAACATGTACTTTGCTGAAGTCTATAGTAGAAAGGCAGTTTCTTCTGGTTTTCATCACTAGTTGGTCAGAAAACAGCAACATGTCACTTTTAGTGTTTTCAGGGTCAGAAAAGCATTTTGACAGCATGTTGTCACTTAGGCTGTTACTTTTGTCCAGAAGCACTCAGAAACAAATTTCCATGCCAGAAACATGTACTTTGGTGAAGTCTATAGTAGCAAGGCAGTTTCTTCTGGTTTTCATCACTAGTTGGTCAGAAAACAGCAACATGTCACTTTTAGTGTTTTCAGGGCCCGAAAAGCATGTTGTCACTTAGGCTGTTACTTTTCACCAGAAGCACTCAGAAACAAGTTTCCAAGCCAGAAATATGTACTTTGGTGAAGTCTATAGTAGCAAGGCAGTTTCTTCTGGTTTTCATCACTAGTTGGTCAGAAAACAGCAACATGTCACTTTTAGTGTTTTCAGGGCCCGAAAAGCATTTTGACAGCATGTTGTCACTTAGGCTGTTACTTTTCACCAGAAGCACTCAGAAACAAGTTTCCAAGCCAGAAATATGTACTTTGGTGAAGTCTATAGTAGCAAGGCAGTTTCTTCTGGTTTTCATCACTAGTTGGTCAGAAAACAGCAACATGTCACTTTTAGTGTTTTCAGGCCCCGAAAAGCATTTTGACAGCATGTTGTCACTTAGGCTGTTACTTTTCACCAGAAGCACTCAGAAACGAGTTTCCATGCCAGAAACATGTACTTTGCTGAAGTCTATAGTAGAAAGGCAGTTTCTTCTGGTTTTCATCACTAGTTGGTCAGAAAACAGCAACATGTCACTTTTAGTGTTTTCAGGGTCCGAAAAGCATTTTGACAGCATGTTGTCACTTAGGCTGTTACTTTTCACCAGAAGCACTCAGAAACTAGTTTCTAAGCCAGAAACATGTACTTTGCTGAAGTCTATAGTAGAAAGGCAGTTTCTTCTGGTTTTCATCACTAGTTGGTCAGAAAACAGCAACATGTCACTTTTAGTGTTTTCAGGGTCAGAAAAGCATTTTGACAGCATGTTGTCACTTAGGCTGTTACTTTTGTCCAGAAGCACTCAGAAACAAATTTCCAAGCCAGAAACATGTACTTTGGTGAAGTCTATAGTAGCAAGGCAGTTTCTTCTGGTTTTCATCACTAGTTGGTCAGAAAACAGCAACATGTCACTTTTAGTGTTTTCAGGGTCCGAAAAGCATTTTGACAGCATGTTGTCACTTAGGCTGTTACTTTTCACCAGAAGCACTCAGAAACGAGTTTCTGAGCCAGAAACATGTACTTTGCTGAAGTCTATAGTAGAAAGGCAGTTTCTTCTGGTTTTCATCACTAGTTGGTCAGAAAACAGCAACATGTCACTTTTAGTGTTTTCAGGGTCAGAAAAGCATTTTGACAGCATGTTGTCACTTAGGCTGTTACTTTTGTCCAGAAGCACTCAGAAACAAATTTCCATGCCAGAAACATGTACTTTGGTGAAGTCTATAGTAGCAAGGCAGTTTCTTCTGGTTTTCATCACTAGTTGGTCAGAAAACAGCAACATGTCACTTTTAGTGTTTTCAGGGCCCGAAAAGCATTTTGACAGCATGTTGTCACTTAGGCTGTTACTTTTGTCCAGAAGCACTCAGAAACGAGTTTCCATGCCAGAAACATGTACTTTGCTGAAGTCTATAGTAGCAAGGCAGTTTCTTCTGGTTTTCATCACTAGTTGGTCAGAAAACAGCAACATGTCACTTTTAGTGTTTTCAGGGTCCGAAAAGCATTTTGACAGCATGTTGTCACTTAGGCTGTTACTTTTCACCAGAAGCACTCAGAAACTAGTTTCTAAGCCAGAAACATGTACTTTGCTGAAGTCTATAGTAGAAAGGCAGTTTCTTCTGGTTTTCATCACTAGTTGGTCAGAAAACAGCAACATGTCACTTTTAGTGTTTTCAGGTTCAGAAAAGCATTTTGACAGCATGTTGTCACTTATGCTGTTACTTTTGTCCAGAAGCACTCAGAAACAAATTTCCAAGCCAGAAACATGTACTTTGGTGAAGTCTATAGTAGCAAGGCAGTTTCTTCTGGTTTTCATCACTAGTTGGTCAGAAAACAGCAACATGTCACTTTTAGTGTTTTCAGGCCCCGAAAAGCATGTTGTCACTTAGGCTGTTACTTTTCACCAGAAGCACTCAGAAACAAGTCTCCAAGCCAGAAACATGTACTTTGGTGAAGTCTATAGTAGCAAGGCAGTTTCTTCTGGTTTTCATCTCTAGTTGGTCAGAAAACAGCAACATGTCACTTTTAGTGTTTTCAGGGCCCGACAAGCATTTTGACAGCATGTTGTCACTTAGGCTGTTACTTTTCACCAGAAGCACTCAGAAACGAGTTTCCAAGCCAGAAACATGTACTTTGGTGAAGTCTATAGTAGCAAGGCAGTTTCTTCTGGTTTTCATCACTAGTTGGTCAGAAAACAGCAACATGTCACTTTTAGTGTTTTCAGGGTCCGAAAAGCATTTTGACAGCATGTTGTCACTTAGGCTGTTACTTTTCACCAGAAGCACTCAGAAACGAGTTTCTGAGCCAGAAACATGTACTTTGCTGACGTCTATAGTAGCAAGGCAGTTTCTTCTGGTTTTCATCACTAGTTGGTCAGAAAACAGCAACATGTCACTTTTAGTGTTTTCAGGGTCAGAAAAGCATTTTGACAGCATGTTGTCACTTAGGCTGTTACTTTTGTCCAGAAGCACTCAGAAACAAATTTCCATGCCACAAACATGTACTTTGGTGAAGTCTATAGTAGCAAGGCAGTTTCTTCTGGTTTTCATCACTAGTTGGTCAGAAAACAGCAACATGTCACTTTTATTGTTTTCAGGGCCCGAAAAGCATGTTGTCACTTAGGCTGTTACTTTTCACCAGAAGCACTCAGAAACAAGTTTCCAAGCCAGAAATATGTACTTTGGTGAAGTCTATAGTAGCAAGGCAGTTTCTTCTGGTTTTCATCACTAGTTGGTCAGAAAACAGCAACATGTCACTTTTAGTGTTTTCAGGGCCCGAAAAGCATTTTGACAGCATGTTGTCACTTAGGCTGTTACTTTTCACCAGAAGCACTCAGAAACAAGTTTCCAATCCAGAAATATGTACTTTGGTGAAGTCTATAGTAGCAAGGCAGTTTCTTCTGGTTTTCATCACTAGTTGGTCAGAAAACAGCAACATGTCACTTTTAGTGTTTTCAGGGCCCGAAAAGCATTTTGACAGCATGTTGTCACTTAGGCTGTTACTTTTCACCAGAAGCACTCAGAAACAAGTTTCCAAGCCAGAAATATGTACTTTGGTGAAGTCTATAGTAGCAAGGCAGTTTCTTCTGGTTTTCATCACTAGTTGGTCAGAAAACAGCAACATGTCACTTTTAGTGTTTTCAGGCCCCGAAAAGCATTTTGACAGCATGTTGTCACTTAGGCTGTTACTTTTCACTAGAAGCACTCAGAAACGAGTTTCCATGCCAGAAACATGTACTTTGCTGAAGTCTATAGTAGCAAGGCAGTTTCTTCTGGTTTTCATCACTAGTTGGTCAGAAAACAGCAACATGTCACTTTTAGTGTTTTCAGGGTCCGAAAAGCATTTTGACAGCATGTTGTCACTTAGGCTGTTACTTTTCACCAGAAGCACTCAGAAACTAGTTTCTAAGCCAGAAACATGTACTTTGCTGAAGTCTATAGTAGAAAGGCAGTTTCTTCTGGTTTTCATCACTAGTTGGTCAGAAAACAGCAACATGTCACTTTTAGTGTTTTCAGGGTCAGAAAAGCATTTTGACAGCATGTTGTCACTTAGGCTGTTACTTTTGTCCAGAAGCACTCAGAAACAAATTTCCAAGCCAGAAACATGTACTTTGGTGAAGTCTATAGTAGCAAGGCAGTTTCTTCTGGTTTTCATCACTAGTTGGTCAGAAAACAGCAACATGTCACTTTTAGTGTTTTCAGGCCCCGAAAAGCATTTTGACAGCATGTTGTCACTTAGGCTGTTACTTTTCACCAGAAGCACTCAGAAACGAGTTTCTGAGCCAGAAACATGTACTTTGCTGAAGTCTATAGTAGAAAGGCTGTTTCTTCTGGTTTTCATCACTAGTTGGTCAGAAAACAGCAACATGTCACTTTTAGTGTTTTCAGGGTCAGAAAAGCATTTTGACAGCATGTTGTCACTTAGGCTGTTACTTTTGTCCAGAAGCACTCAGAAACAAATTTCCAAGCCAGAAACATGTACTTTGGTGAAGTCTATAGTAGCAAGGCAGTTTCTTCTGGTTTTCATCACTAGTTGGTCAGAAAACAGCAACATGTCACTTTTAGTGTTTTCAGGGCCCGAAAAGCATTTTGACAGCATGTTGTCACTTAGGCTGTTACTTTTCACCAGAAGCACTCAGAAACGAGTTTCCATGCCAGAAACATGTACTTTGCTGAAGTCTATAGTAGCAAGGCAGTTTCTTCTGGTTTTCATCACTAGTTGGTCAGAAAACAGCAACATGTCACTTTTAGTGTTTTCAGGGTCAGAAAAGCATTTTGACAGCATGTTGTCACTTAGGCTGTTACTTTTCACCAGAAGCACTCAGAAACTAGTTTCTAAGCCAGAAACATGTACTTTGCTGAAGTCTATAGTAGAAAGGCAGTTTCTTCTGGTTTTCATCACTAGTTGGTCAGAAAACAGCAACATGTCACTTTTAGTGTTTTCAGGGTCAGAAAAGCATTTTGACAGCATGTTGTCACTTAGGCTGTTACTTTTGTCCAGAAGCACTCAGAAACAAATTTCCATGCCACAAACATGTACTTTGGTGAAGTCTATAGTAGCAAGGCAGTTTCTTCTGGTTTTCATCACTAGTTGGTCAGAAAACAGCAACATGTCACTTTTAGTGTTTTCAGGGCCCGAAAAGCATGTTGTCACTTAGGCTGTTACTTTTCACCAGAAGCACTCAGAAACAAGTTTCCAAGCCAGAAATATGTACTTTGGTGAAGTCTATAGTAGCAAGGCAGTTTCTTCTGGTTTTCATCACTAGTTGGTCAGAAAACAGCAACATGTCACTTTTAGTGTTTTCAGGCCCCGAAAAGCATTTTGACAGCATGTTGTCACTTAGGCTGTTACTTTTCACCAGAAGCACTCAGAAACAAGTTTCCAAGCCAGAAATATGTACTTTGGTGAAGTCTATAGTAGCAAGGCAGTTTCTTCTGGTTTTCATCACTAGTTGGTCAGAAAACAGCAACATGTCACTTTTAGTGTTTTCAGGCCCCGAAAAGCATTTTGACAGCATGTTGTCACTTAGGCTGTTACTTTTCACCAGAAGCACTCAGAAACGAGTTTCCATGCCAGAAACATGTACTTTGCTGAAGTCTATAGTAGAAAGGCAGTTTCTTCTGGTTTTCATCACTAGTTGGTCAGAAAACAGCAACATGTCACTTTTAGTGTTTTCAGGGTCCGAAAAGCATTTTGACAGCATGTTGTCACTTAGGCTGTTACTTTTCACCAGAAGCACTCAGAAACTAGTTTCTAAGCCAGAAACATGTACTTTGCTGAAGTCTATAGTAGAAAGGCAGTTTCTTCTGGTTTTCATCACTAGTTGGTCAGAAAACAGCAACATGTCACTTTTAGTGTTTTCAGGGTCAGAAAAGCATTTTGACAGCATGTTGTCACTTAGGCTGTTACTTTTGTCCAGAAGCACTCAGAAACAAATTTCCAAGCCAGAAACATGTACTTTGGTGAAGTCTATAGTAGCAAGGCAGTTTCTTCTGGTTTTCATCACTAGTTGGTCAGAAAACAGCAACATGTCACTTTTAGTGTTTTCAGGGTCCGAAAAGCATTTTGACAGCATGTTGTCACTTAGGCTGTTACTTTTCACCAGAAGCACTCAGAAACGAGTTTCTGAGCCAGAAACATGTACTTTGCTGAAGTCTATAGTAGAAAGGCAGTTTCTTCTGGTTTTCATCACTAGTTGGTCAGAAAACAGCAACATGTCACTTTTAGTGTTTTCAGGGTCAGAAAAGCATTTTGACAGCATGTTGTCACTTAGGCTGTTACTTTTGTCCAGAAGCACTCGGAAACAAATTTCCATGCCAGAAACATGTACTTTGGTGAAGTCTATAGTAGCAAGGCAGTTTCTTCTGGTTTTCATCACTAGTTGGTCAGAAAACAGCAACATGTCACTTTTAGTGTTTTCAGGGTCCGAAAAGCATTTTGACAGCATGTTGTCACTTAGGCTGTTACTTTTCACCAGAAGCACTCAGAAACGAGTTTCCATGCCAGAAACATGTACTTTGCTGACGTCTATAGTAGCAAGGCAGTTTCTTCTGGTTTTCATCACTAGTTGGTCAGAAAACAGCAACATGTCACTTTTAGTGTTTTCAGGGTCCGAAAAGCATTTTGACAGCATGTTGTCACTTAGGCTGTTACTTTTCACCAGAAGCACTCAGAAACTAGTTTCTAAGCCAGAAACATGTACTTTGCTGAAGTCTATAGTAGAAAGGCAGTTTCTTCTGGTTTTCATCACTAGTTGGTCAGAAAACAGCAACATGTCACTTTTAGTGTTTTCAGGTTCAGAAAAGCATTTTGACAGCATGTTGTCACTTATGCTGTTACTTTTGTCCAGAAGCACTCAGAAACAAATTTCCAAGCCAGAAACATGTACTTTGGTGAAGTCTATAGTAGCAAGGCAGTTTCTTCTGGTTTTCATCACTAGTTGGTCAGAAAACAGCAACATGTCACTTTTAGTGTTTTCAGGCCCCGAAAAGCATGTTGTCACTTAGGCTGTTACTTTTCACCAGAAGCACTCAGAAACAAGTCTCCAAGCCAGAAACATGTACTTTGGTGAAGTCTATAGTAGCAAGGCAGTTTCTTCTGGTTTTCATCTCTAGTTGGTCAGAAAACAGCAACATGTCACTTTTAGTGTTTTCAGGGCCCGACAAGCATTTTGACAGCATGTTGTCACTTAGGCTGTTACTTTTCACCAGAAGCACTCAGAAACGAGTTTCCAAGCCAGAAACATGTACTTTGGTGAAGTCTATAGTAGCAAGGCAGTTTCTTCTGGTTTTCATCACTAGTTGGTCAGAAAACAGCAACATGTCACTTTTAGTGTTTTCAGGGTCCGAAAAGCATTTTGACAGCATGTTGTCACTTAGGCTGTTACTTTTCACCAGAAGCACTCAGAAACGAGTTTCTGAGCCAGAAACATGTACTTTGCTGACGTCTATAGTAGCAAGGCAGTTTCTTCTGGTTTTCATCACTAGTTGGTCAGAAAACAGCAACATGTCACTTTTAGTGTTTTCAGGGCCCGAAAAGCATGTTGTCACTTAGGCTGTTACTTTTCACCAGAAGCACTCAGAAACAAGTCTCCAAGCCAGAAACATGTACTTTGGTGAAGTCTATAGTAGCAAGGCAGTTTCTTCTGGTTTTCATCACTAGTTGGTCAGAAAACAGCAACATGTCACTTTTAGTGTTTTCAGGGCCCGAAAAGCATTTTGACAGCATGTTGTCACTTAGGCTGTTACTTTTCACCAGAAGCACTCAGAAACGAGTTTCCAAGCCAGAAACATGTACTTTGCTGACGTCTATAGTAGCAAGGCAGTTTCTTCTGGTTTTCATCACTAGTTGGTCAGAAAACAGCAACATGTCACTTTTAGTGTTTTCAGGCCCCGAAAAGCATTTTGACAGCATGTTGTCACTTAGGCTGTTACTTTTCACCAGAAGCACTCAGAAACAAGTTTCCAAGCCAGAAATATGTACTTTGGTGAAGTCTATAGTAGCAAGGCAGTTTCTTCTGGTTTTCATCACTAGTTGGTCAGAAAACAGCAACATGTCACTTTTAGTGTTTTCAGGGTCCGAAAAGCATTTTGACAGCATGTTGTCACTTAGGCTGTTACTTTTCACCAGAAGCACTCAGAAACGAGTTTCCATGCCAGAAACATGTACTTTGCTGAAGTCTATAGTAGCAAGGCAGTTTCTTCTGGTTTTCATCACTAGTTGGTCAGAAAACAGCAACATGTCACTTTTAGTGTTTTCAGGGTCCGAAAAGCATTTTGACAGCATGTTGTCACTTAGGCTGTTACTTTTCACCAGAAGCACTCAGAAACGAGTTTCCATGCCAGAAACATGTACTTTGCTGAAGTCTATAGTAGCAAGGCAGTTTCTTCTGGTTTTCATCACTAGTTGGTCAGAAAACAGCAACATGTCACTTTTAGTGTTTTCAGGGTCCGAAAAGCATTTTGACAGCATGTTGTCACTTAGGCTGTTACTTTTCACCAGAAGCACTCAGAAACGAGTTTCTGAGCCAGAAACATGTACTTTGCTGACGTCTATAGTAGCAAGGCAGTTTCTTCTGGTTTTCATCACTAGTTGGTCAGAAAACAGCAACATGTCACTTTTAGTGTTTTCAGGCCCCGAAAAGCATTTTGACAACATATTGTCATTTAGGCTGTTACTTTTCACCAGAAGCACTCAGAAACGAGTTTCCATGCCAGAAACATGTACTTTGGTGAAGTCTATAGTAGCAAGGCAGTTTCTTCTGGTTTTCATCACTAGTTGGTCAGAAAACAGCAACATGTCACTTTTAGTGTTTTCAGGGTCAGAAAAGCATTTTGACAGCATGTTGTCACTTAGGCTGTTACTTTTCACCAGAAGCACTCAGAAACGAGTTTCCATGCCAGAAACATGTACTTTGCTGAAGTCTATAGTAGCAAGGCAGTTTCTTCTGGTTTTCATCACTAGTTGGTCAGAAAACAGCAACATGTCACTTTTAGTGTTTTCAGGCCCCGAAAAGCATTTTGACAGCATGTTGTCACTTAGGCTGTTACTTTTCACCAGAAGCACTCAGAAACGAGTTTCTGAGCCAGAAACATGTACTTTGCTGACGTCTATAGTAGCAAGGCAGTTTCTTCTGGTTTTCATCACTAGTTGGTCAGAAAACAGCAACATGTCACTTTTAGTGTTTTCAGGGCCCGAAAAGCATTTTGACAGCATGTTGTCACTTAGGCTGTTACTTTTCACCAGAAGCACTCAGAAACGAGTTTCCATGCCAGAAACATGTACTTTGGTGAAGTCTATAGTAGCAAGGCAGTTTCTTCTGGTTTTCATCACTAGTTGGTCAGAAAACAGCAACATGTCACTTTTAGTGTTTTCAGGTTCAGAAAAGCATTTTGACAGCATGTTGTCACTTAGGCTGTTACTTTTCACCAGAAGCACTCAGAAACGAGTTTCCATGCCAGAAACATGTACTTTGCTGAAGTCTATAGTAGCAAGGCAGTTTCTTCTGGTTTTCATCACTAGTTGGTCAGAAAACAGCAACATGTCACTTTTAGTGTTTTCAGGGTCAGAAAAGCATTTTGACAGCATGTTGTCACTTAGGCTGTTACTTTTGTCCAGAAGCACTCAGAAACAAGTTTCCAAGCCAGAAACATGTACTTTGGTGAAGTCTATAGTAGCAAGGCAGTTTCTTCTGGTTTTCATCACTAGTTGGTCAGAAAACAGCAACATGTCACTTTTAGTGTTTTCAGGGCCCGAAAAGCATTTTGACAGCATGTTGTCATTTAGGCTGTTACTTTTGTCCAGAAGCACTCAGAAACAAGTTTCCAAGCCAGAAACATGTACTTTGGTGAAGTCTATAGTAGCAAGGCAGTTTCTTCTGGTTTTCATCACTAGTTGGTCAGAAAACAGCAACATGTCACTTTTAGTGTTTTCAGGGCCCGAAAAGCATTTTGACAGCATGTTGTCATTTAGGCTGTTACTTTTGTCCAGAAGCACTCAGAAACAAGTTTCCAAGCCAGAAACATGTACTTTGGTGAAGTCTATAGTAGCAAGGCAGTTTCTTCTGGTTTCCATCACTAGTTGGTCAGAAAACAGCAACATGTCACTTTTAGTGTTTTCAGGGCCCGAACAGCATTTTGACAGCATGTTGTCACCTAGGCTGTTACTTTTGTCCAGAAGCACTCAGAAACAAGTTTCCAAGCCAGAAACATGTACTTTGGTGAAGTCTATAGTAGCAAGGCAGTTTCTTCTGGTTTTCATCACTAGTTGGTCAGAAAACAGCAACATGTCACTTTTAGTGTTTTCAGGGCCCGAAAAGCATTTTGACAGCATGTTGTCACTTAGGCTGTTACTTTTGTCCAGAAGCACTCAGAAACAAATTTCCAAGCCAGAAACATGTACTTTGGTGAAGTCTATAGTAGCAAGGCAGTTTCTTCTGGTTTTCATCACTAGTTGGTCAGAAAACAGCAACATGTCACTTTTAGTGTTTTCAGGGCCCGAAAAGCATTTTGACAGCATGTTGTCACTTAGGCTGTTACTTTTGTCCAGAAGCACTCAGAAACGAGTTTCTGAGCCAGAAACATGTACTTTGCTGAAGTCTATAGTAGAAAGGCAGTTTCTTCTGGTTTTCATCACTAGTTGGTCAGAAAACAGCAACATGTCACTTTTAGTGTTTTCAGGGCCCGAAAAGCATGTTGTCACTTAGGCTGTTACTTTTCACCAGAAGCACTCAGAAACAAGTCTCCAAGCCAGAAACATGTACTTTGGTGAAGTCTATAGTAGCAAGGCAGTTTCTTCTGGTTTTCATCACTAGTTGGTCAGAAAACAGCAACATGTCACTTTTAGTGTTTTCAGGGCCCGAAAAGCATTTTGACAGCATGTTGTCATTTAGGCTGTTACTTTTGTCCAGAAGCACTCAGAAACAAGTTTCCAAGCCAGAAACATGTACTTTGGTGAAGTCTATAGTAGCAAGGCAGTTTCTTCTGGTTTTCATCACTAGTTGGTCAGAAAACAGCAACATGTCACTTTTAGTGTTTTCAGGGCCCGAAAAGCATTTTGACAGCATGTTGTCATTTAGGCTGTTACTTTTGTCCAGAAGCACTCAGAAACAAGTTTCCAAGCCAGAAACATGTACTTTGGTGAAGTCTATAGTAGCAAGGCAGTTTCTTCTGGTTTTCATCACTAGTTGGTCAGAAAACAGCAACATGTCACTTTTAGTGTTTTCAGGGCCCGAAAAGCATTTTGACAGCATGTTGTCATTTAGGCTGTTACTTTTGTCCAGAAGCACTCAGAAACAAGTTTCCAAGCCAGAAACATGTACTTTGGTGAAGTCTATAGTAGCAAGGCAGTTTCTTCTGGTTTTCATCACTAGTTGGTCAGAAAACAGCAACATGTCACTTTTAGTGTTTTCAGGGCCCGAAAAGCATTTTGACAGCATGTTGTCATTTAGGCTGTTACTTTTGTCCAGAAGCACTCAGAAACAAGTTTCCAAGCCAGAAACATGTACTTTGGTGAAGTCTATAGTAGCAAGGCAGTTTCTTCTGGTTTTCATCACTAGTTGGTCAGAAAACAGCAACATGTCACTTTTAGTGTTTTCAGGGCCCGAAAAGCATTTTGACAGCATGTTGTCACCTAGGCTGTTACTTTTGTCCAGAAGCACTCAGAAACAAATTTCCAAGCCAGAAACATGTACTTTGGTGAAGTCTATAGTAGCAAGGCAGTTTCTTCTGGTTTTCATCACTAGTTGGTCAGAAAACAGCAACATGTCACTTTTAGTGTTTTCAGGGCCCGAAAAGCATTTTGACAGCATGTTGTCACTTAGGCTGTTACTTTTGTCCAGAAGCACTCAGAAACGAGTTTCTGAGCCAGAAACATGTACTTTGCTGAAGTCTATAGTAGAAAGGCAGTTTCTTCTGGTTTTCATCACTAGTTGGTCAGAAAACAGCAACATGTCACTTTTAGTGTTTTCAGGGCCCGAAAAGCATGTTGTCACTTAGGCTGTTACTTTTCACCAGAAGCACTCAGAAACAAGTCTCCAAGCCAGAAACATGTACTTTGGTGAAGTCTATAGTAGCAAGGCAGTTTCTTCTGGTTTTCATCACTAGTTGGTCAGAAAACAGCAACATGTCACTTTTAGTGTTTTCAGGGTCAGAAAAGCATTTTGACAGCATGTTGTCACATAGGCTGTTACTTTTGTCCAGAAGCACTCAGAAACAAGTTTCCAAGCCAGAAACATGTACTTTGGTGAAGTCTATAGTAGCAAGGCAGTTTCTTCTGGTTTTCATCACTAGTTGGTAAGAAAACAGCAACATGTCACTTTTAGTGTTTTCAGGGCCCGAAAAGCATTTTGACAGCATGTTGTCATTTAGGCTGTTACTTTTGTCCAGAAGCACTCAGAAACAAGTTTCCAAGCCAGAAACATGTACTTTGGTGAAGTCTATAGTAGCAAGGCAGTTTCTTCTGGTTTCCATCACTAGTTGGTCAGAAAACAGCAACATGTCACTTTTAGTGTTTTCAGGGCCCGAACAGCATTTTGACAGCATGTTGTCACCTAGGCTGTTACTTTTGTCCAGAAGCACTCAGAAACAAGTTTCCAAGCCAGAAACATGTACTTTGGTGAAGTCTATAGTAGCAAGGCAGTTTCTTCTGGTTTTCATCACTAGTTGGTCAGAAAACAGCAACATGTCACTTTTAGTGTTTTCAGGGCCCGAAAAGCATTTTGACAGCATGTTGTCACTTAGGCTGTTACTTTTGTCCAGAAGCACTCAGAAACAAATTTCCAAGCCAGAAACATGTACTTTGGTGAAGTCTATAGTAGAAAGGCAGTTTCTTCTGGTTTTCATCACTAGTTGGTCAGAAAACAGCAACATGTCACTTTTAGTGTTTTCAGGGCCCGAAAAGCATTTTGACAGCATGTTGTCACTTAGGCTGTTACTTTTGTCCAGAAGCACTCAGAAACAAGTTTCCAAGCCAGAAACATGTACTTTGGTGAAGTCTATAGTAGCAAGGCAGTTTCTTCTGGTTTTCATCACTAGTTGGTCAGAAAACAGCAACATGTCACTTTTAGTGTTTTCAGGGCCCGAAAAGCATTTTGACAGCATGTTGTCATTTAGGCTGTTACTTTTGTCCAGAAGCACTCAGAAACAAGTTTCCAAGCCAGAAACATGTACTTTGGTGAAGTCTATAGTAGCAAGGCAGTTTCTTCTGGTTTTCATCACTAGTTGGTCAGAAAACAGCAACATGTCACTTTTAGTGTTTTCAGGGCCCGAAAAGCATTTTGACAGCATGTTGTCATTTAGGCTGTTACTTTTGTCCAGAAGCACTCAGAAACAAGTTTCCAAGCCAGAAACATGTACTTTGGTGAAGTCTATAGTAGCAAGGCAGTTTCTTCTGGTTTTCATCACTAGTTGGTCAGAAAACAGCAACATGTCACTTTTAGTGTTTTCAGGGCCCGAAAAGCATTTTGACAGCATGTTGTCATTTAGGCTGTTACTTTTGTCCAGAAGCACTCAGAAACAAGTTTCCAAGCCAGAAACATGTGGTTTGGTGAATTCTATAGTAGCAAGGCATTTTCCTCTGGTTTCCATCACTAGTTGGTCAGAAAACAGCATCATTTCACTTTTAGCGTTTTCATGCCCCGAAAAGCAATTTGAGAGCATGTTGTCACTTAGGCTGTTACTTTTGACAAGATGCACTCAGAAACAAGTTTCCAAGCCAGAAACATGTGGTTTGGTGAATTCTATAGTAGCAAGGCATTTTCCTCTGGTTTCCATCACTAGTTGGTCAGAAAACAGCATCGTCTCACTTTTAGTGTTTTCATGCCCCGAAAAGCATTTTGAGAGCATGTTGTCATTCAGGCTGTTACTTTTGACCAGAAGCACTCAGAAACAAGTTTCCAAGCCAGAAACATATGGTTTGCTGAATTCTATAGTAGCAAGGCAGTTTCCTTTGCTTTCCATCACTAGTTGGTCAGAAAACAGCATCATTTCACTTTTAGCGTTTTCATGCCCCGAAAAGCATTTTGAGAGCATGTTCTCAGTAAGGCTGTTACTTTTGAACAGAAGCACTCAGAAACAAGTTTCCAAGCCAGAAACATGTGGTTTGGTGAAATCTATATTAGCAAGGCAGTTTCCTCTGCTATCCATCACTAGTTGATCAGAAAACAGCATCATGTCACTTTTAGTGTTTTCAGGCCCTGAAAAGCATTTTGAGAGCATGTTGTCACTTAGGCTGTTACTTTTGAGCAGAAGCACTCAGAAACAAGTTTCCAAGCCAGAAACATGTGGTTTGTTGAAATCTATAGTAGCAAGGCAGTTTCCTCTGCTTTCCATCACTAGTTGGTCAGAAAACAGCATCATGTGACTTCTAGCGTTGTCAGGCCCCGAAAAGCATTTTGAGAGCATGTTGTCACTTAGGCTATTACTTTTGACCAGAAGCACTCAGAAACAAGTTTACAAGCCAGAAACATGTGGTTTGCTGAAATCTATAGTAGCAAGGCAGTTTCCTCTGCTTTCCATCACTAGTTGGTCAGAAAACAGCATCATGTCACTTCTAGCCTTGTCAGGCCCCGAAAAGCATTTTGAGAGCATGTTGTCACTTAGGCTGTTACTTTTGACCAGAAGCACTCAGAAACAAGTTTACAAGCCAGAAACATGTCGTTTGGTGAATTCTATAGTAGCAAGGCAGTTTCCTCTGGTTTCCATCACTAGTTGGTCAGAAAACAGCATCATGTCACTTTTCGCGTTTTCATGCCCCGAAAAGCATTTTGAGAGCATGTTGTCACTTAGGCTGTTACTTTTGACAAGATGCACTCAGAAACAAGTTTCCAAGCCAGAAACATGTGGTTTGGTGAAATCTATAGTAGCAAGGCAGTTTCCTCTGCTTTCCATCACTAGTTGGTCAGAAAACAGCATCATGTCACTTCTGGCGTTGTCAGGCCCCGAAAAGCATTTTGAGAGAATGTTGTCATTTAGGCTGTTACTTTTGACCAGAAGCACTCAGAAACAATTTTCCAAGCCAGAAACATGTGGTTTGCTGAATTCTATAGTAGCAAGGCAGTTTCCTCTGGTTTCCATCACTAGTTGGTCAGAAAACAGCATCATGTCACTTTTCGCGTTTTCATGCCCCGAAAAGGATTTTGAGAGCATGTTTTCACTTAGGCTGGTACTTTTGACAAGATGCACTCAGAAACAATTTTCCAAGCCAGAAACATGTGGTTTGCTGAATTCTATAGTAGCAAGGCATTTTCCTCTGGTTTCCATCACTAGTTGGTCAGAAAACAGCATCATTTCACTTTTAGCGTTTTCATGCCCTGAAAAGCAATTTGAGAGCATGTTGTCACTTAGGCTGTTACTTTTGACCAGAAGCACTCAGAAACAAGTTTACAAGCCAGAAACATGTGGTTTGGTGAATTCTATAGTAGCAATGCAGTTTCCTCTGATTTCCATCACTAGTTGGTCAGAAAACAGCATCATGTCACTTTTCGCGTTTTCATGCCCCGAAAAGCATTTTGAGAGCATGTTGTCACTTAGGCTGTTACTTTTGACAAGATGCACTCAGAAACAAGTTTCCAAGCCAGAAACATGTGGTTTGCTGAATTCTATAGTAGCAAGGCAGTTTCCTCTGGTTTCCATCACTAGGTGGTCAGAAAACAGCATCATGTCACTTTTTGCGTTTTCATGCCCCGAAAAGCATTTTGAGAGCATGTTGTCACTTAGGCTGTTACTTTTGACAAGATGCACTCAGAAACAAGTTTCCAAGCCAGAAACTTGTGGTTTGGTGAATTCTATAGTAGCAAGGCATTTTCCTCTGGTTTCCATCACTAGTTGGTCAGAAAACAGCATCGTCTCACTTTTAGTGTTTTCATGCCCCGAAAAGCATTTTGAGAGCATGTTGTCATTCAGGCTGTTACTTTTGACCAGAAGCACTCAGAAACAAGTTTCCAAGCCAGAAACATATGGTTTGCTGAATTCTATAGTAGCAAGGCAGTTTCCTTTGCTTTCCATCACTAGTTGGTCAGAAAACAGCATCATTTCACTTTTAGCGTTTTCATGCCCCGAAAAGCATTTTGAGAGCATGTTCTCAGTAAGGCTGTTACTTTTGAACAGAAGCACTCAGAAACAAGTTTCCAAGCCAGAAACAAGTGGTTTGGTGAAATCTATAGTAGCAAGGCAGTTTCCTCTGCTTTCCATCACTGGTTGGTCAGAAAACAGCATCATGTCACTTCTAGCGTTGTCAGGCCCCGAAAAGCATTTTGAGAGCATGTTGTCACTTAGGCTGTTACTTTTGACCAGAAGCACTCAGAAACAAGTTTACAAGCCAGAAACATGTGGTTTGCTGAAATCTATAGTAGCAAGGCATTTTCCACTGGTTTCCATCACTAGTTGGTCAGAAAACAGCATCATGTCACTTTTAGCATTTTCATGCCCCGAAAAGAAATTATGAGAGCATGTTGTCACTTAGGCTGTTACTTTTGACAAGATGCACTCAGAAACAAGTTTCCAAGCCAGAAACATGTGGTTTGCTGAATTCTATAGTAGCAAGGTAGTTTCTGTTGCTTTCCATCACTAGTTGGTCAGAAAACAGCATCATGTCACTTTTAGCGTTTTCATGCCCCGAAAAGGATTTTGAGAGCATGTTGTCACTTAGGCTGTTACTTTTGACAAGATGCACTCAGAAACAAGTTTCCAAGCCAGAAACATGTGGTTTGCTGAATTCTATAGTAGCAAGGTAGTTTCTTTTGCTTTCCATCACTAGTTGGTCAGAAAACAGCATCATGTCACTTTTAGCGTTTTCATGCCCCGAAAAGCATTTTGAGAGCATGTTGTCACTTAGGCTGTTACTTTTGACCAGAAGCACTCAGAAACAAGTTTCCAAGCCAGAAACATGTGGTTTGGTGAAATCTATAGTAGCAAGGCAGTTTCCTCTGCTTTCCATCACTGGTTGGTCAGAAAACAGCATCATGTCACTTCTAGCGTTGTCAGGCCCCGAAAAGCATTTTGAGAGCATGTTGTCACTTAGGCTGTTACTTTTGACCAGAAGCACTCAGAAACAAGTTTACAAGCCAGAAACATGTGGTTTGCTGAAATCTATAGTAGCAAGGCATTTTCCACTGGTTTCCATCACTAGTTGGTCAGAAAACAGCATCATGTCACTTTTAGCGTTTTCATGCCCCGAAAAGAAATTATGAGAGCATGTTGTCACTTAGGCTGTTACTTTTGACAAGATGCACTCAGAAACAAGTTTCCAAGCCAGAAACATGTGGTTTGCTGAATTCTATAGTAGCAAGGTAGTTTCTGTTGCTTTCCATCACTAGTTGGTCAGAAAACAGCATCATGTCACTTTTAGCGTTTTCATGCCCCGAAAAGCATTTTGAGAGCATGTTGTCACTTAGGCTGTTACTTTTGACAAGATGCACTCAGAAACAAGTTTCCAAGCCAGAAACATGTGGTTTGCTGAATTCTATAGTAGCAAGGCAGTTTCCTCTGGTTTCCATCACTAGGTGGTCAGAAAACAGCATCATGTCACTTTTAGCGTTTTCATGCCCCGAAAAGCATTTTGAGAGCATGTTGTCACTTAGGCTGTTACTTTTAACCAGAAGCACTCAGAAACAAGTTTCCAAGCCAGAAACATGTGGTTTAGTGAATTCTATAGTAACAAGGCAGTTTCCTCTGGTTTCCATCACTAGTTGGTCAGAAAACAGCATCATTTCACTTTTAGCGTTTTGATGCCCCGAAAAGGATTTTGAGAGCATGTTCTCAGTTAGGCTGTTACTTTTGAACAGAAGCACTCAGAAACAATTTTCCAAGCCAGAAGCATGTGGTTTGGTGAATTCTATAGTAGCAAGGCAGTTTCTTTTGCTTTCCATCACTACTTGGTCAGAAAACAGCATCATGTCACTTTTAGCGTTTTCATGCCCCGAAAAGCATTTTGAGAGCATGTTCTCACTTAGGCTGTTACTTTTGACCAGAAGCACTCAGAAACAAGTTTCCAAGCCAGAAACATGTGGTTTGCTGAATTCTATAGTAGCAAGGCATTTTCCTCTGGTTTCCATCACTAGTTGGTCAGAAAACAGCATCATTTCACTTTTAGTGTTGTCAGGCCCCGAAAGCATTTTGAGAGCATGTTGTTACTTAGGCTGTTACTTTTGACAAGATGCACTCAGAAACAAGTTTCCAAGCCAGAAACATGTGGTTTGCTGAATTCTATAGTAGCAAGGCAGTTTCCTGTGGATTCCATCAGTAGTTGGTCAGAAAACAGCATCATGTCACTTTTAGCGTTTTCATGCCCCGAAAAGAATTATGAGAGCATGTTGTCACTTAGGCTGTTACTTTTGACCAGAAGCACTCAGAAACAAGTTTCCAAGCCAGAAGCATGTGGTTTGGTGAATTCTACAGTTGCAAGGCAGTTTCCTCTGGTTTCCATCACTAGTTGGTCAGAAAACAGCATCATGTCACTTCTAGCGTTGTCAGGCACCGAAAAGCATTTTGAGAGCATGTTGTCACTTAGGCTGTTACTTTTGACAAGATGCACTCAGAAACAAGTTTCCAAGCCAGAAACATGTGGTTTGGTGAATTCTATAGTAGCAAGGCATTTTCCTCTGGTTTCCATCACTAGTTGGTCAGAAAACAGCATCATTTCACGTTAAGCGTTTTCATGCCCCGAAAAGCAATTTGAGAGCATGTTGTCACTTAGGCTGTTACTTTTGACAAGATGCACTCAGAAACAAGTTTCCAAGCCAGAAACATGTGGTTTGGTGAATTCTATAGTAGCAAGGCATTTTCCTCTGGTTTCCATCACTAGTTGGTCAGAAAACAGCATCGTCTCACTTTTAGTGTTTTCATGCCCCGAAAAGCATTTTGAGAGCATGTTGTCATTCAGGCTGTTACTTTTGACCAGAAGCACTCAGAAACAAGTTTCCAAGCCAGAAACATATGGTTTGCTGAATTCTATAGTAGCAAGGCAGTTTCCTTTGCTTTCCATCACTAGTTGGTCAGAAAACAGCATCATTTCACTTTTAGCGTTTTCATGCCCCGAAAAGCATTTTGAGAGCATGTTCTCAGTAAGGCTGTTACTTTTGAACAGAAGCACTCAGAAACAAGTTTCCAAGCCAGAAACATGTGGTTTGGTGAAATCTATATTAGCAAGGCAGTTTCCTCTGCTATCCATCACTAGTTGATCAGAAAACAGCATCATGTCACTTTTAGTGTTTTCAGGCCCTGAAAAGCATTTTGAGAGCATGTTGTCACTTAGGCTGTTACTTTTGAGCAGAAGCACTCAGAAACAAGTTTCCAAGCCAGAAACATGTGGTTTGTTGAAATCTATAGTAGCAAGGCAGTTTCCTCTGCTTTCCATCACTAGTTGGTCAGAAAACAGCATCATGTGACTTCTAGCGTTGTCAGGCCCCGAAAAGCATTTTGAGAGCATGTTGTCACTTAGGCTGTTACTTTTGACCAGAAGCACTCAGAAACAAGTTTACAAGCCAGAAACATGTGGTTTGCTGAAATCTATAGTAGCAAGGCAGTTTCCTCTGCTTTCCATCACTAGTTGGTCAGAAAACAGCATCATGTCACTTCTAGCCTTGTCAGGCCCCGAAAAGCATTTTGAGAGCATGTTGTCACTTAGGCTGTTACTTTTGACCAGAAGCACTCAGAAACAAGTTTACAAGCCAGAAACATGTCGTTTGGTGAATTCTATAGTAGCAAGGCAGTTTCCTCTGGTTTCCATCACTAGTTGGTCAGAAAACAGCATCATGTCACTTTTCGCGTTTTCATGCCCCGAAAAGCATTTTGAGAGCATGTTGTCACTTAGGCTGTTACTTTTGACAAGATGCACTCAGAAACAAGTTTCCAAGCCAGAAACATGTGGTTTGGTGAAATCTATAGTAGCAAGGCAGTTTCCTCTGCTTTCCATCACTAGTTGGTCAGAAAACAGCATCATGTCACTTCTGGCGTTGTCAGGCCCCGAAAAGCATTTTGAGAGAATGTTGTCATTTAGGCTGTTACTTTTGACCAGAAGCACTCAGAAACAATTTTCCAAGCCAGAAACATGTGGTTTGCTGAATTCTATAGTAGCAAGGCAGTTTCCTCTGGTTTCCATCACTAGTTGGTCAGAAAACAGCATCATGTCACTTTTCGCGTTTTCATGCCCCGAAAAGGATTTTGAGAGCATGTTTTCACTTAGGCTGGTACTTTTGACAAGATGCACTCAGAAACAATTTTCCAAGCCAGAAACATGTGGTTTGCTGAATTCTATAGTAGCAAGGCATTTTCCTCTGGTTTCCATCACTAGTTGGTCAGAAAACAGCATCATTTCACTTTTAGCGTTTTCATGCCCTGAAAAGCAATTTGAGAGCATGTTGTCACTTAGGCTGTTACTTTTGACCAGAAGCACTCAGAAACAAGTTTACAAGCCAGAAACATGTGGTTTGGTGAATTCTATAGTAGCAATGCAGTTTCCTCTGATTTCCATCACTAGTTGGTCAGAAAACAGCATCATGTCACTTTTCGCGTTTTCATGCCCCGAAAAGCATTTTGAGAGCATGTTGTCACTTAGGCTGTTACTTTTGACAAGATGCACTCAGAAACAAGTTTCCAAGCCAGAAACATGTGGTTTGCTGAATTCTATAGTAGCAAGGCAGTTTCCTCTGGTTTCCATCACTAGGTGGTCAGAAAACAGCATCATGTCACTTTTTGCGTTTTCATGCCCCGAAAAGCATTTTGAGAGCATGTTGTCACTTAGGCTGTTACTTTTGACAAGATGCACTCAGAAACAAGTTTCCAAGCCAGAAACTTGTGGTTTGGTGAATTCTATAGTAGCAAGGCATTTTCCTCTGGTTTCCATCACTAGTTGGTCAGAAAACAGCATCGTCTCACTTTTAGTGTTTTCATGCCCCGAAAAGCATTTTGAGAGCATGTTGTCATTCAGGCTGTTACTTTTGACCAGAAGCACTCAGAAACAAGTTTCCAAGCCAGAAACATATGGTTTGCTGAATTCTATAGTAGCAAGGCAGTTTCCTTTGCTTTCCATCACTAGTTGGTCAGAAAACAGCATCATTTCACTTTTAGCGTTTTCATGCCCTGAAAAGCATTTTGAGAGCATGTTCTCAGTAAGGCTGTTACTTTTGAACAGAAGCACTCAGAAACAAGTTTCCAAGCCAGAAACAAGTGGTTTGGTGAAATCTATAGTAGCAAGGCAGTTTCCTCTGCTTTCCATCACTGGTTGGTCAGAAAACAGCATCATGTCACTTCTAGCGTTGTCAGGCCCCGAAAAGCATTTTGAGAGCATGTTGTCACTTAGGCTGTTACTTTTGACAAGATGCACTCAGAAACAAGTTTCCAAGCCAGAAACATGTGGTTTTGCTGAATTCTATAGTAGCAAGGCAGTTTCTTTTGCTTTCCATCACTAGTTGGTCAGAAAACAGCATCATGTCACTTCTAGCGTTTTCATGCCCCGAAAAGCAATTTGAGAGCATGTTGTCACTTAGGCTGTTACTTTTGACCAGAAGCACTCAGAAACAAGTTTCCAAGCCAGAAGCATGTGGTTTGGTGAATTCTACATTGGCAAGGCAGTTTCCTCTGGTTTCCATCACTAGTTGGTCAGAAAACAGCATCATGTCACTTTTAGCGTTTTCATGCCCCGAAAAGAATTTTGAGAGCATGTTGTCACTTAGGCTGTTACTTTAGAACAGAAGCACTCAGAAACAATTTTCCAAGCCAGAAACATGTGGTTTGGTGAATTCTATACGGCCAGGGCAGTTTCCTCTGGTTTCCATCACCAGTTGGTCAGAAAACAGCATCATGTCACTTTTAGTGTTTTCAGGCCCTGAAAAGCATTTTGAGAGCATGTTGTCACTTAGGCTGTTACTTTTGACCAGAAGCACTCAGAAACAAGTTTCCAAGCCAGAAACATGTGGTTTGGTGAAATCTATAGTAGCAAGGCAGTTTCCTCTGGTTTCCATCACTAGTTGGTCAGAAAACAGCATCATGTCACTTTTAGCGTTTTCATGCCCCGAAAAGGATTTTGAGAGCATGTTGTCACTTAGGCTGTTACTTTTGACAAGATGCACTCAGAAACAAGTTTCCAAGACAGAAACATGTGGTTTGCTGAATTCTATAGTAGCAAGGTAGTTTCTTTTGCTTTCCATCACTAGTTGGTCAGAAAACAGCATCATGTCACTTTTAGCGTTTTCATGCCCCGAAAAGCATTTTGAGAGCATGTTGTCACTTAGGCTGTTACTTTTGACCAGAAGCACTCAGAAACAAGTTTCCAAGCCAGAAACATGTGGTTTGGTGAAATCTATAGTAGCAAGGCAGTTTCCTCTGCTTTCCATCACTAGTTGGTCAGAAAACAGCATCATGTCACTTCTAGCATTGTCAGGCCCCGAAAAGCATTTTCAATTTCAATTCAATTTTATTTATAAAGCCCAATATCACAAATCACAATTTGCCTCACAGGGCTTTACAGCATACGACATCCCTCTGTCCTTAAGACCCTCACAGCGGATAAGGAAAAACTCCCCAAAAAAAACCCCTTTAACGGGGAAAAAAAACGGTAGAAACCTCAGGAAGAGCAACTGAGGAGGGATCCCTCTTCCAGGACGGACAGACGTGCAATAGCTGTCGTACAGAACAGATCAGCATAATAAATTAACAGTAATCCATATGACACAATGAGACAGAGAGAGAGAGAGAGAGAGAGAGAGAGAGAGAGAGATGCAGGTGATGACAGTAGCTTACAACAACATTAATGAAAGTAATAATATTATAGTTATAGTTCTGGCTACTGTGGTACAATATGTTGAAAGTATGTATTAATATCTGACAGTATACTTGTGTGACAATAGTCATATGTGTATAATAACAGTAGAAGTATGACTAATGACTAATGATGGCAGCAGCAGCAGGAGGCATCTGGCAGGACCACGGCAGGAGCACAACCACACACGTCACACTGTCCAGGCACCGCTGCGGTATGAGTTATTCTGAGAGACAGTGGAGCACAAAGGCTCCGGAGAAAGAAGCCGAGTTAGTGACATCCAGAATGGCCGAGTTAGCAAGATGCAGTAATAGGATGAGAGTGAGAGAGAGAGAGAGAGAGAGAGAGAGAGAGAGAGAGAGAGAGAGAGAGAGAGGGAGAGAGAGGGAGCCCGGTGTATTATAGGGAGTCCTCTGGCAGACTAGGCCTAAGTCAGCCTAACTAGGGGCTGGTACAGGGCAAGCCTGAGCCAGCCCTAACTATAAGCTTTATCAAAGAGGAAAGTCTTAAGTCTAGTCTTAAATGTGGAGACGGTGTCTGCCTCCCGGACCGTAACAGGAAGATGATTCCACAGGAGAGGAGCCTGATAGCTGAAGGCTCTGGCTCCTGATCTGCTTTTGGAGACTTTAGGGACCACGAGTAACCCTGCGTTCTCAGAGCGCAGTGTTCTGGTGGGATAATATGGCACTATGAGCTCTCTAAGATATGACGGAGCTTGACCATTTAGAGCTTTATAAGTTAACAGTAGGATTTTAAATTCAATTCTGGATTTTACAGGGAGCCAGTGCAGAGAAGCTAAAACAGGAGAAATATGATCTCGTTTCTTAGTTCCTGTTAGTACACGAGCTGCTGCATTCTGAATTAGCTGGAGAGTTTTTAAGGACTTACCAGAGCTACCTGATAATAGAGAGTTACAGTAATCCAGCCTTGAGGTAACAAAAGAGAGCATGTTGTCACTTAGGCTGTTACTTTTGACCAGAAGCACTCAGAAACAAGTTTACAAGCCAGAAACATGTGGTTTGGTGAATTCTATAGTAGCAAGGCAGTTTCCTCTGGTTTCCATCACTAGTTGGTCAGAAAACAGCATCATGTCACTTTTCGCGTTTTCAGGCCCCGAAAATCATTTTGAGAGCATGTTGTCACTTAGGCTGTTACTTTTGACCAGAAGCAATCAGAAACAAGTTTCCAAGCCAAAAACATGTGGTTTGGTGAATTCTATAGTAATAAGGCAGTTTCCTCTGGTTTCCATCAGTAGTTGGTCAGAAAAAAGCATCATGTCACTTTTAGCGTTTTCAGGCTCCGAAAAGCATTTTGAGAGCATGTTGTCATTAGGCTGTTACGTTTGAGCACAAGCAGCCAGAAACATGTGGTTTGGTGAGTTCTATAGTAGCAAGGCAGTTTCCTTTGGTTTCCATGACTAGTTGGTCAGAAAACAGCATCATGTCATTTTTAGTGTTTTCAGGCCCCGAAAATCATTTTGAGAGCATGTTGTCACTTAGGTTGTTACTTTTGAGCAGAAGCACTCAGAAACAAGTTTCCAAGGTCGAAACATGTGGTTTGGTGAATTCTATGGTATCAAGGCAGTTTCCTGTGGTTTCCATCACTAGTTGGTCAGAATACAACATAATGTCACTTTTAGTGTTTTCCGGCCCCGAAAAGCATTTTGAGAGCATGCTGTCACTTACGTTGTTACTTTTGACCAGAAGCACACAGAAACAAGTTTCCAAGCCAGAAACATATGGTTTGCTGAATTCTATAGTAGCAAGGCAGTTTCCTTTGCTTTCCATCACTAGTTGGTCAGAAAACAGCATCATTTCACTTTTAGCGTTTTCATGCCCTGAAAAGCATTTTCAGAGCATGTTCTCAGTAAGGCTGTTACTTTTGACCAGAAGCACTCAGAAACAAGTTCCCAAGCCAGAAACATGTGGTTTGGTGAAATCTATAGTAGCAAGGCAGTTTCCTCTGCTTTCCATCACTAGTTGGTCAGAAAACAGCATCATGTAACTTTTAGCGTTTTCATACCCCGAAAAGCATTTTGAGAGCATGTTGTCACTTAGGCTGTTACTTTTGACCAGAAGCACTCAGAAACAAGTTTCCAAGCCAGAGACATGTGGTTTGGTGAATTCTGTAGTAGCAAGGCAATTTCCTGTGGTTTCCATCACTAGTTGGTCAGAAAACAGCATCGTCTCACTTTTAGTGTTTTCATGCCCCGAAAAGCATTTTGACAGCATGTTGTCATTCAGGCTGTTACTTTTGACCAGAAGCACTCAGAAACAAGTTTCCAAGCCAGAAACATATGGTTTGCTGAATTCTATAGTAGCAAGGCAGTTTCCTTTGCTTTCCATCACTAGTTGGTCAGAAAACAGCATCATTTCACTTTTAGCGTTGTCAGGCCCCGAAAAGGATTTTGAGAGCATGTTCTCAGTTAGGCTGTTACTTTTGACCAGAAGCACTCAGAAACAAGTTTACAAGCCAGAAACATGTGGTTTGCTGAATTCTATAGTAGCAAGGCAGTTTCCCGTGGATTCCATCACTAGTTGGTCAGAAAACAGCATCATGTCACTTCTAGCGTTGTCAGGCCCCGAAAAGTATTTTGAGAGCATGTTGTCACTGAGGCTGTTACCTTTGACAAGATGCACTCAGAAACAAGTTTCCAAGCCAGAAACATGTGGTTTGCTGAATTCTATAGTAGCAAGGCATTTTCCTCTGGTTTCCATCACTAGTTGATCAGAAAACAGCATCATGTCACTTTTCGCGTTTTCATGCCCCGAAAAGCATTTTGAGAGCATGTTGTCACTTAGGCTGTTACTTTTGACAAGATGCACTCAGAAACAAGTTTCCAAGCCAGAAACATGTGGTTTGCTGAATTCTATAGTAGCAAGGCAGTTTCCTCTGCTTTCCATCACTAGTTGGTCAGAAAACAGCATCATGTCACTTTTCGCGTTTTCATGCCCCGAAAAGCATTTTGAGAGCATGTTGTCACTTAGGCTGTTACTTTTGACCAGAAGCACTCAGAAACAAGTTTCCAACCCAGAGACATGTGGTTTGGTGAATTCTGTAGTAGCAAGGCAATTTCCTGTGGTTTCCATCACCAGTTGGTCAGAAAACAGCATCGTCTCACTTTTAGTGTTTTCATGCCCCGAAAAGCATTTTGACAGCATGTTGTCATTCAGGCTGTTACTTTTGACCAGAAGCACTCAGAAACAAGTTTCCAAGCCAGAAACATATGGTTTGCTGAATTCTATAGTAGCAAGGCAGTTTCCTTTGCTTTCCATCACTAGTTGGTCAGAAAACAGCATCATTTCACTTTTAGCGTTGTCAGGCCCCGAAAAGGATTTTGAGAGCATGTTCTCAGTTAGGCTGTTACTTTTGACCAGAAACACTCAGAAACAAGTTTACAAGCCAGAAACATGTGGTTTGGTGAATTCTACAGTTGCAAGGCAGTTCGCTCTGGTTTCCATCACTAGTTGGTCAGAAAACAGCATCATGTCACTTCTAGCGTTGTCAGGCCCCGAAAAGCATTTTGAGAGCATGCTGTCACTTAGGCTGTTACTTTTGACAAGAACCACTCAGAAACAAGTTTCCAAGCCAGAAACATGTGGTTTGCTGAATTCTATACGACCAAGGCAGTTTCCTGTGGTTTCCATCACTAGTTGGTCAGAAAACAGCATCATGTCACTTTTCGCGTTTTCATGCCCCGAAAAGCATTTTGAGAGCATGTTGTCACTTAGGCTGTTACTTTTGACCAGAAGCACTCAGAAACAAGTTTCCAAGCCAGAGACATGTGGTTTGGTGAATTCTGTAGTAGCAAGGCAATTTCCTGTGGTTTCCATCACTAGTTGGTCAGACAACAGCATCATGTCACTTTTAGTGTTTTCAGGCCCTGAAAAGCATTTTGACAGCATGTTGTCACTTAGGCTGTTACTTTTGAGCAGAAGCACTCAGAAACAAGTTTACAAGCCAGAAACATGTGGTTTGGTGAATTCTATACGACCAGGGCAGTTTCCTCTGGTTTCCATCACCAGTTGGTCAGAAAACAGCATCATGTCACTTTTAGTGTTTTCAGGCCCTGAAAAGCATTTTGAGAGCATGTTGTCACTTAGGCTGTTACTTTTGACCAGAAGCACTCAGAAACAAGTTTCCAAGCCAGAAACATGTGGTTTGGTGAAATCTATAGTAGCAAGGCAGTTTCCTCTGCTTTCCATCACTAGTTGGTCAGAAAACAGCATCATGTCACTTCTAGCGTTGTCAGGCACCGAAAAGCATTTTGAGAGCATGTTGTCACTTAGGCTGTTACTTTTGACAAGATGCACTCAGAAACAAGTTTCCAAGCCAGAAACATGTGGTTTGGTGAATTCTATAGTAGCAAGGCATTTTCCTCTGGTTTCCATCACTAGTTGGTCAGAAAACAGCATCATTTCACTTTTAGCGTTTTCATGCCCCGAAAAGCAATTTGAGAGCATGTTGTCACTTAGGCTGTTACTTTTGACAAGATGCACTCAGAAACAAGTTTCCAAGCCAGAAACATGTGGTTTGGTGAATTCTATAGTAGCAAGGCATTTTCCTCTGGTTTCCATCACTAGTTGGTCAGAAAACAGCATCGTCTCACTTTTAGTGTTTTCATGCCCCGAAAAGCATTTTGAGAGCATGTTGTCATTCAGGCTGTTACTTTTGACCAGAAGCACTCAGAAACAAGTTTCCAAGCCAGAAACATATGGTTTGCTGAATTCTATAGTAGCAAGGCAGTTTCCTTTGCTTTCCATCACTAGTTGGTCAGAAAACAGCATCATTTCACTTTTAGCGTTTTCATGCCCCGAAAAGCATTTTGAGAGCATGTTCTCAGTAAGGCTGTTACTTTTGAACAGAAGCACTCAGAAACAAGTTTCCAAGCCAGAAACATGTGGTTTGGTGAAATCTATATTAGCAAGGCAGTTTCCTCTGCTATCCATCACTAGTTGATCAGAAAACAGCATCATGTCACTTTTAGTGTTTTCAGGCCCTGAAAAGCATTTTGAGAGCATGTTGTCACTTAGGCTGTTACTTTTGAGCAGAAGCACTCAGAAACAAGTTTCCAAGCCAGAAACATGTGGTTTGTTGAAATCTATAGTAGCAAGGCAGTTTCCTCTGCTTTCCATCACTAGTTGGTCAGAAAACAGCATCATGTGACTTCTAGCGTTGTCAGGCCCCGAAAAGCATTTTGAGAGCATGTTGTCACTTAGGCTGTTACTTTTGACCAGAAGCACTCAGAAACAAGTTTACAAGCCAGAAACATGTGGTTTGCTGAAATCTATAGTAGCAAGGCAGTTTCCTCTGCTTTCCATCACTAGTTGGTCAGAAAACAGCATCATGTCACTTCTAGCCTTGTCAGGCCCCGAAAAGCATTTTGAGAGCATGTTGTCACTTAGGCCGTTACTTTTGACCAGAAGCACTCAGAAACAAGTTTACAAGCCAGAAACATGTCGTTTGGTGAATTCTATAGTAGCAAGGCAGTTTCCTCTGGTTTCCATCACTAGTTGGTCAGAAAACAGCATCATGTCACTTTTCGCGTTTTCATGCCCCGAAAAGCATTTTGAGAGCATGTTGTCACTTAGGCTGTTACTTTTGACAAGATGCACTCAGAAACAAGTTTCCAAGCCAGAAACATGTGGTTTGGTGAAATCTATAGTAGCAAGGCAGTTTCCTCTGCTTTCCATCACTAGTTGGTCAGAAAACAGCATCATGTCACTTCTGGCGTTGTCAGGCCCCGAAAAGCATTTTGAGAGAATGTTGTCATTTAGGCTGTTACTTTTGACCAGAAGCACTCAGAAACAATTTTCCAAGCCAGAAACATGTGGTTTGCTGAATTCTATAGTAGCAAGGCAGTTTCCTCTGGTTTCCATCACTAGTTGGTCAGAAAACAGCATCATGTCACTTTTCGCGTTTTCATGCCCCGAAAAGGATTTTGAGAGCATGTTTTCACTTAGGCTGGTACTTTTGACAAGATGCACTCAGAAACAATTTTCCAAGCCAGAAACATGTGGTTTGCTGAATTCTATAGTAGCAAGGCATTTTCCTCTGGTTTCCATCACTAGTTGGTCAGAAAACAGCATCATTTCACTTTTAGCGTTTTCATGCCCTGAAAAGCAATTTGAGAGCATGTTGTCACTTAGGCTGTTACTTTTGACCAGAAGCACTCAAAAACAAGTTTACAAGCCAGAAACATGTGGTTTGGTGAATTCTATAGTAGCAATGCAGTTTCCTCTGATTTCCATCACTAGTTGGTCAGAAAACAGCATCATGTCACTTTTCGCGTTTTCATGCCCCGAAAAGCATTTTGAGAGCATGTTGTCACTTAGGCTGTTACTTTTGACAAGATGCACTCAGAAACAAGTTTCCAAGCCAGAAACATGTGGTTTGCTGAATTCTATAGTAGCAAGGCAGTTTCCTCTGGTTTCCATCACTAGGTGGTCAGAAAACAGCATCATGTCACTTTTTACGTTTTCATGCCCCGAAAAGCATTTTGAGAGCATGTTGTCACTTAGGCTGTTACTTTTGACAAGATGCACTCAGAAACAAGTTTCCAAGCCAGAAACTTGTGGTTTGGTGAATTCTATAGTAGCAAGGCATTTTCCTCTGGTTTCCATCACTAGTTGGTCAGAAAACAGCATCGTCTCACTTTTAGTGTTTTCATGCCCCGAAAAGCATTTTGAGAGCATGTTGTCATTCAGGCTGTTACTTTTGACCAGAAGCACTCAGAAACAAGTTTCCAAGCCAGAAACATATGGTTTGCTGAATTCTATAGTAGCAAGGCAGTTTCCTTTGCTTTCCATCACTAGTTGGTCAGAAAACAGCATCATTTCACTTTTAGCGTTTTCATGCCCCGAAAAGCATTTTGAGAGCATGTTCTCAGTAAGGCTGTTACTTTTGAACAGAAGCACTCAGAAACAAGTTTCCAAGCCAGAAACAAGTGGTTTGGTGAAATCTATAGTAGCAAGGCAGTTTCCTCTGCTTTCCATCACTGGTTGGTCAGAAAACAGCATCATGTCACTTCTAGCGTTGTCAGGCCCCGAAAAGCATTTTGAGAGCATGTTGTCACTTAGGCTGTTACTTTTGACCAGAAGCACTCAGAAACAAGTTTACAAGCCAGAAACATGTGGTTTGCTGAAATCTATAGTAGCAAGGCATTTTCCACTGGTTTCCATCACTAGTTGGTCAGAAAACAGCATCATGTCACTTTTAGCATTTTCATGCCCCGAAAAGAAATTATGAGAGCATGTTGTCACTTAGGCTGTTACTTTTGACAAGATGCACTCAGAAACAAGTTTCCAAGCCAGAAACATGTGGTTTGCTGAATTCTATAGTAGCAAGGTAGTTTCTGTTGCTTTCCATCACTAGTTGGTCAGAAAACAGCATCATGTCACTTTTAGCGTTTTCATGCCCCGAAAAGGATTTTGAGAGCATGTTGTCACTTAGGCTGTTACTTTTGACAAGATGCACTCAGAAACAAGTTTCCAAGCCAGAAACATGTGGTTTGCTGAATTCTATAGTAGCAAGGTAGTTTCTTTTGCTTTCCATCACTAGTTGGTCAGAAAACAGCATCATGTCACTTTTAGCGTTTTCATGCCCCGAAAAGCATTTTGAGAGCATGTTGTCACTTAGGCTGTTACTTTTGACCAGAAGCACTCAGAAACAAGTTTCCAAGCCAGAAACATGTGGTTTGGTGAAATCTATAGTAGCAAGGCAGTTTCCTCTGCTTTCCATCACTGGTTGGTCAGAAAACAGCATCATGTCACTTCTAGCGTTGTCAGGCCCCGAAAAGCATTTTGAGAGCATGTTGTCACTTAGGCTGTTACTTTTGACCAGAAGCACTCAGAAACAAGTTTACAAGCCAGAAACATGTGGTTTGCTGAAATCTATAGTAGCAAGGCATTTTCCACTGGTTTCCATCACTAGTTGGTCAGAAAACAGCATCATGTCACTTTTAGCGTTTTCATGCCCCGAAAAGAAATTATGAGAGCATGTTGTCACTTAGGCTGTTACTTTTGACAAGATGCACTCAGAAACAAGTTTCCAAGCCAGAAACATGTGGTTTGCTGAATTCTATAGTAGCAAGGTAGTTTCTGTTGCTTTCCATCACTAGTTGGTCAGAAAACAGCATCATGTCACTTTTAGCGTTTTCATGCCCCGAAAAGCATTTTGAGAGCATGTTGTCACTTAGGCTGTTACTTTTGACAAGATGCACTCAGAAACAAGTTTCCAAGCCAGAAACATGTGGTTTGCTGAATTCTATAGTAGCAAGGCAGTTTCCTCTGGTTTCCATCACTAGGTGGTCAGAAAACAGCATCATGTCACTTTTAGCGTTTTCATGCCCCGAAAAGCATTTTGAGAGCATGTTGTCACTTAGGCTGTTACTTTTAACCAGAAGCACTCAGAAACAAGTTTCCAAGCCAGAAACATGTGGTTTAGTGAATTCTATAGTAACAAGGCAGTTTCCTCTGGTTTCCATCACTAGTTGGTCAGAAAACAGCATCATTTCACTTTTAGCGTTTTGATGCCCCGAAAAGGATTTTGAGAGCATGTTCTCAGTTAGGCTGTTACTTTTGAACAGAAGCACTCAGAAACAATTTTCCAAGCCAGAAGCATGTGGTTTGGTGAATTCTATAGTAGCAAGGCAGTTTCTTTTGCTTTCCATCACTACTTGGTCAGAAAACAGCATCATGTCACTTTTAGCGTTTTCATGCCCCGAAAAGCATTTTGAGAGCATGTTCTCACTTAGGCTGTTACTTTTGACCAGAAGCACTCAGAAACAAGTTTCCAAGCCAGAAACATGTGGTTTGCTGAATTCTATAGTAGCAAGGCATTTTCCTCTGGTTTCCATCACTAGTTGGTCAGAAAACAGCATCATTTCACTTTTAGTGTTGTCAGGCCCCGAAAGCATTTTGAGAGAATGTTGTTACTTAGGCTGTTACTTTTGACAAGATGCACTCAGAAACAAGCTTCCAAGCCAGAAACATGTGGTTTGCTGAATTCTATAGTAGCAAGGCAGTTTCCTGTGGATTCCATCAGTAGTTGGTCAGAAAACAGCATCATG
Source organism: Epinephelus lanceolatus (assembly GCF_041903045.1). NCBI lineage: Eukaryota > Metazoa > Chordata > Actinopteri > Perciformes > Serranidae > Epinephelus > Epinephelus lanceolatus. Next base: position 137,794 of record NW_027556821.1, on the reverse strand, counting down.
TCACTTTTAGCGTTTTCATGCCCCGAAAAGAATTATGAGAGCATGTTGTCACTTAGGCTGTTACTTTTGACCAGAAGCACTCAGAAACAAGTTTCCAAGCCAGAAGCATGTGGTTTGGTGAATTCTACAGTTGCAAGGCAGTTTCCTCTGGTTTCCATCACTAGTTGGTCAGAAAACAGCATCATGTCACTTCTAGCGTTGTCAGGCCCCGAAAAGCATTTTGAGAGCATGTTGTCACTTAGGCTGTTACTTTTGACAAGATGCACTCAGAAACAAGTTTCCAAGCCAGAAACATGTGGTTTGCTGAATTCTATAGTAGCAAGGCAGTTTCCTTTGCTTTCCATCACTAGTTGGTCAGAAAACAGCATCATGTCACTTTTAGCGTTTTCATGCCCCGAAAAGCAATTTGAGAGCATGTTGTCACTTAGGCTGTTATTTTTGACCAGAAGCACTCAGAAACAAGTTTCCAAGCCAGAAGCATGTGGTTTGGTGAATTCTACATTGGCAAGGCAGTTTCCTCTGGTTTCCATCACTAGTTGGTCAGAAAACAGCATCATGTCACTTTTAGCGTTTTCATGCCCCGAAAAGAATTTTGAGAGCATGTTGTCACTTAGGCTGTTACTTTTGAACAGAAGCACTCAGAAACAATTTTCCAAGCCAGAAACATGTGGTTTGGTGAATTCTATAGTAGCAAGGCAGTTTCCTGTGGATTCCATCACCAGTTGGTCAGAAAACAGCATCATGTCACTTTTAGTGTTTTCAGGCCCTGAAAAGCATTTTGAGAGCATGTTGTCACTTAGGCTGTTACTTTTGAGCAGAAGCACTCAGAAACAAGTTTACAAGCCAGAAACATGTGGTTTGGTGAATTCTATACTACCAAGGCAGTTTCCTCTGGTTTCCATCACCAGTTGGTCAGAAAACAGCATCATGTCACTTTTAGTGTTTTCAGGCCCTGAAAAGCATTTTGAGAGCATGTTGTCACTTAGGCTGTTACTTTTGACCAGAAGCACTCAGAAACAAGTTTCCAAGCCAGAAACATGTGGTTTGGTGAAATCTATAGTAGCAAGGCAGTTTCCTCTGCTTTCCATCACTAGTTGGTCAGAAAACAGCATCATGTCACTTCTAGCGTTGTCAGGCCCCGAAAAGCATTTTGAGAGCATGTTGTCACTTAGGCTGTTACTTTTGACAAGATGCACTCAGAAACAAGTTTCCAAGCCAGAGACATGTGGTTTGGTGAATTCTGTAGTAGCAAGGCAATTTCCTGTGGTTTCCATCACTAGTTGGTCAGACAACAGCATCATGTCACTTTTAGTGTTTTCAGGCCCTGAAAAGCATTTTGACAGCATGTTGTCACTTAGGCTGTTACTTTTGAGCAGAAGCACTCAGAAACAAGTTTACAAGCCAGAAACATGTGGTTTGGTGAATTCTATACGACCAGGGCAGTTTCCTCTGGTTTCCATCACCAGTTGGTCAGAAAACAGCATCATGTCACTTTTAGTGTTTTCAGGCCCTGAAAAGCATTTTGAGAGCATGTTGTCACTTAGACTGTTACTTTTGACCAGAAGCACTCAGAAACAAGTTTCCAAGCCAGAAACATGTGGTTTGGTGAATTCTATAGTAGCAAGGCATTTTCCTCTGGTTTCCATCACTAGTTGGTCAGAAAACAGCATCATTTCACTTTAAGCGTTTTCATGCCCCGAAAAGCAATTTGAGAGCATGTTGTCACTTAGGCTGTTACTTTTGACAAGATGCACTCAGAAACAAGTTTCCAAGCCAGAAACATGTGGTTTGGTGAATTCTATAGTAGCAAGGCATTTTCCTCTGGTTTCCATCACTAGTTGGTCAGAAAACAGCATCGTCTCACTTTTAGTGTTTTCATGCCCCGAAAAGCATTTTGAGAGCATGTTGTCATTCAGGCTGTTACTTTTGACCAGAAGCACTCAGAAACAAGTTTCCAAGCCAGAAACATATGGTTTGCTGAATTCTATAGTAGCAAGGCAGTTTCCTTTGCTTTCCATCACTAGTTGGTCAGAAAACAGCATCATTTCACTTTTAGCGTTTTCATGCCCCGAAAAGCATTTTGAGAGCATGTTCTCAGTAAGGCTGTTACTTTTGAACAGAAGCACTCAGAAACAAGTTTCCAAGCCAGAAACATGTGGTTTGGTGAAATCTATATTAGCAAGGCAGTTTCCTCTGCTATCCATCACTAGTTGATCAGAAAACAGCATCATGTCACTTTTAGTGTTTTCAGGCCCTGAAAAGCATTTTGAGAGCATGTTGTCACTTAGGCTGTTACTTTTGAGCAGAAGCACTCAGAAACAAGTTTCCAAGCCAGAAACATGTGGTTTGTTGAAATCTATAGTAGCAAGGCAGTTTCCTCTGCTTTCCATCACTAGTTGGTCAGAAAACAGCATCATGTGACTTCTAGCGTTGTCAGGCCCCGAAAAGCATTTTGAGAGCATGTTGTCACTTAGGCTGTTACTTTTGACCAGAAGCACTCAGAAACAAGTTTACAAGCCAGAAACATGTGGTTTGCTGAAATCTATAGTAGCAAGGCAGTTTCCTCTGCTTTCCATCACTAGTTGGTCAGAAAACAGCATCATGTCACTTCTAGCCTTGTCAGGCCCCGAAAAGCATTTTGAGAGCATGTTGTCACTTAGGCTGTTACTTTTGACCAGAAGCACTCAGAAACAAGTTTACAAGCCAGAAACATGTCGTTTGGTGAATTCTATAGTAGCAAGGCAGTTTCCTCTGGTTTCCATCACTAGTTGGTCAGAAAACAGCATCATGTCACTTTTCGCGTTTTCATGCCCCGAAAAGCATTTTGAGAGCATGTTGTCACTTAGGCTGTTACTTTTGACAAGATGCACTCAGAAACAAGTTTCCAAGCCAGAAACATGTGGTTTGGTGAAATCTATAGTAGCAAGGCAGTTTCCTCTGCTTTCCATCACTAGTTGGTCAGAAAACAGCATCATGTCACTTCTGGCGTTGTCAGGCCCCGAAAAGCATTTTGAGAGAATGTTGTCATTTAGGCTGTTACTTTTGACCAGAAGCACTCAGAAACAATTTTCCAAGCCAGAAACATGTGGTTTGCTGAATTCTATAGTAGCAAGGCAGTTTCCTCTGGTTTCCATCACTAGTTGGTCAGAAAACAGCATCATGTCACTTTTCGCGTTTTCATGCCCCGAAAAGGATTTTGAGAGCATGTTTTCACTTAGGCTGGTACTTTTGACAAGATGCACTCAGAAACAATTTTCCAAGCCAGAAACATGTGGTTTGCTGAATTCTATAGTAGCAAGGCATTTTCCTCTGGTTTCCATCACTAGTTGGTCAGAAAACAGCATCATTTCACTTTTAGCGTTTTCATGCCCTGAAAAGCAATTTGAGAGCTTGTTGTCACTTAGGCTGTTACTTTTGACCAGAAGCACTCAAAAACAAGTTTACAAGCCAGAAACATGTGGTTTGGTGAATTCTATAGTAGCAATGCAGTTTCCTCTGATTTCCATCACTAGTTGGTCAGAAAACAGCATCATGTCACTTTTCGCGTTTTCATGCCCCGAAAAGCATTTTGAGAGCATGTTGTCACTTAGGCTGTTACTTTTGACAAGATGCACTCAGAAACAAGTTTCCAAGCCAGAAACATGTGGTTTGCTGAATTCTATAGTAGCAAGGCAGTTTCCTCTGGTTTCCATCACTAGGTGGTCAGAAAACAGCATCATGTCACTTTTTGCGTTTTCATGCCCCGAAAAGCATTTTGAGAGCATGTTGTCACTTAGGCTGTTACTTTTGACAAGATGCACTCAGAAACAAGTTTCCAAGCCAGAAACTTGTGGTTTGGTGAATTCTATAGTAGCAAGGCATTTTCCTCTGGTTTCCATCACTAGTTGGTCAGAAAACAGCATCGTCTCACTTTTAGTGTTTTCATGCCCCGAAAAGCATTTTGAGAGCATGTTGTCATTCAGGCTGTTACTTTTGACCAGAAGCACTCAGAAACAAGTTTCCAAGCCAGAAACATATGGTTTGCTGAATTATATAGTAGCAAGGCAGTTTCCTTTGCTTTCCATCACTAGTTGGTCAGAAAACAGCATCATTTCACTTTTAGCGTTTTCATGCCCTGAAAAGCATTTTGAGAGCATGTTCTCAGTAAGGCTGTTACTTTTGAACAGAAGCACTCAGAAACAAGTTTCCAAGCCAGAAACAAGTGGTTTGGTGAAATCTATAGTAGCAAGGCAGTTTCCTCTGCTTTCCATCACTGGTTGGTCAGAAAACAGCATCATGTCACTTCTAGCGTTGTCAGGCCCCGAAAAGCATTTTGAGAGCATGTTGTCACTTAGGCTGTTACTTTTGACCAGAAGCACTCAGAAACAAGTTTACAAGCCAGAAACATGTGGTTTGCTGAAATCTATAGTAGCAAGGCATTTTCCACTGGTTTCCATCACTAGTTGGTCAGAAAACAGCATCATGTCACTTTTAGCATTTTCATGCCCCGAAAAGAAATTATGAGAGCATGTTGTCACTTAGGCTGTTACTTTTGACAAGATGCACTCAGAAACAAGTTTCCAAGCCAGAAACATGTGGTTTGCTGAATTCTATAGTAGCAAGGTAGTTTCTGTTGCTTTCCATCACTAGTTGGTCAGAAAACAGCATCATGTCACTTTTAGCGTTTTCATGCCCCGAAAAGGATTTTGAGAGCATGTTGTCACTTAGGCTGTTACTTTTGACAAGATGCACTCAGAAACAAGTTTCCAAGCCAGAAACATGTGGTTTGCTGAATTCTATAGTAGCAAGGTAGTTTCTTTTGCTTTCCATCACTAGTTGGTCAGAAAACAGCATCATGTCACTTTTAGCGTTTTCATGCCCCGAAAAGCATTTTGAGAGCATGTTGTCACTTAGGCTGTTACTTTTGACCAGAAGCACTCAGAAACAAGTTTCCAAGCCAGAAACATGTGGTTTGGTGAAATCTATAGTAGCAAGGCAGTTTCCTCTGCTTTCCATCACTGGTTGGTCAGAAAACAGCATCATGTCACTTCTAGCGTTGTCAGGCCCCGAAAAGCATTTTGAGAGCATGTTGTCACTTAGGCTGTTACTTTTGACCAGAAGCACTCAGAAACAAGTTTACAAGCCAGAAACATGTGGTTTGCTGAAATCTATAGTAGCAAGGCATTTTCCACTGGTTTCCATCACTAGTTGGTCAGAAAACAGCATCATGTCACTTTTAGCGTTTTCATGCCCCGAAAAGAAATTATGAGAGCATGTTGTCACTTAGGCTGTTACTTTTGACAAGATGCACTCAGAAACAAGTTTCCAAGCCAGAAACATGTGGTTTGCTGAATTCTATAGTAGCAAGGTAGTTTCTGTTGCTTTCCATCACTAGTTGGTCAGAAAACAGCATCATGTCACTTTTAGCGTTTTCATGCCCCGAAAAGCATTTTGAGAGCATGTTGTCACTTAGGCTGTTACTTTTGACAAGATGCACTCAGAAACAAGTTTCCAAGCCAGAAACATGTGGTTTGCTGAATTCTATAGTAGCAAGGCAGTTTCCTCTGGTTTCCATCACTAGGTGGTCAGAAAACAGCATCATGTCACTTTTAGCGTTTTCATGCCCCGAAAAGCATTTTGAGAGCATGTTGTCACTTAGGCTGTTACTTTTAACCAGAAGCACTCAGAAACAAGTTTCCAAGCCAGAAACATGTGGTTTAGTGAATTCTATAGTAACAAGGCAGTTTCCTCTGGTTTCCATCACTAGTTGGTCAGAAAACAGCATCATTTCACTTTTAGCGTTTTGATGCCCCGAAAAGGATTTTGAGAGCAAGTTCTCAGTTAGGCTGTTACTTTTGAACAGAAGCACTCAGAAACAATTTTCCAAGCCAGAAGCATGTGGTTTGGTGAATTCTATAGTAGCAAGGCAGTTTCTTTTGCTTTCCATCACTACTTGGTCAGAAAACAGCATCATGTCACTTTTAGCGTTTTCATGCCCCGAAAAGCATTTTGAGAGCATGTTCTCACTTAGGCTGTTACTTTTGACCAGAAGCACTCAGAAACAAGTTTCCAAGCCAGAAACATGTGGTTTGCTGAATTCTATAGTAGCAAGGCATTTTCCTCTGGTTTCCATCACTAGTTGGTCAGAAAACAGCATCATTTCACTTTTAGTGTTGTCAGGCCCCGAAAGCATTTTGAGAGCATGTTGTTACTTAGGCTGTTACTTTTGACAAGATGCACTCAGAAACAAGCTTCCAAGCCAGAAACATGTGGTTTGCTGAATTCTATAGTAGCAAGGCAGTTTCCTGTGGATTCCATCAGTAGTTGGTCAGAAAACAGCATCATGTCACTTTTAGCGTTTTCATGCCCCGAAAAGAATTATGAGAGCATGTTGTCACTTAGGCTGTTACTTTTGACCAGAAGCACTCAGAAACAAGTTTCCAAGCCAGAAGCATGTGGTTTGGTGAATTCTACAGTTGCAAGGCAGTTTCCTCTGGTTTCCATCACTAGTTGGTCAGAAAACAGCATCATGTCACTTCTAGCGTTGTCAGGCCCCGAAAAGCATTTTGAGAGCATGTTGTCACTTAGGCTGTTACTTTTGACAAGATGCACTCAGAAACAAGTTTCCAAGCCAGAAACATGTGGTTTGCTGAATTCTATAGTAGCAAGGCAGTTTCCTTTGCTTTCCATCACTAGTTGGTCAGAAAACAGCATCATGTCACTTTTAGCGTTTTCATGCCCCGAAAAGCAATTTGAGAGCATGTTGTCACTTAGGCTGTTACTTTTGACCAGAAGCACTCAGAAACAAGTTTCCAAGCCAGAAGCATGTGGTTTGGTGAATTCTACATTGGCAAGGCAGTTTCCTCTGGTTTCCATCACTAGTTGGTCAGAAAACAGCATCATGTCACTTTTAGCGTTTTCATGCCCCGAAAAGAATTTTGAGAGCATGTTGTCACTTAGGCTGTTACTTTTGAACAGAAGCACTCAGAAACAATTTTCCAAGCCAGAAACATGTGGTTTGGTGAATTCTATAGTAGCAAGGCAGTTTCCTGTGGATTCCATCACCAGTTGGTCAGAAAACAGCATCATGTCACTTTTAGTGTTTTCAGGCCCTGAAAAGCATTTTGAGAGCATGTTGTCACTTAGGCTGTTACTTTTGAGCAGAAGCACTCAGAAACAAGTTTCCAAGCCAGAAACATGTGGTTTGGTGAATTCTATACTACCAAGGCAGTTTCCTCTGGTTTCCATCACCAGTTGGTCAGAAAACAGCATCATGTCACTTTTAGTGTTTTCAGGCCCTGAAAAGCATTTTGAGAGCATGTTGTCACTTAGGCTGTTACTTTTGACCAGAAGCACTCAGAAACAAGTTTCCAAGCCAGAAACATGTGTTTTGGTGAAATCTATAGTAGCAAGGCAGTTTCCTCTGCTTTCCATCACTAGTTGGTCAGAAAACAGCATCATGTCACTTCTAGCGTTGTCAGGCCCCGAAAAGCATTTTGAGAGCATGTTGTCACTTAGGCTGTTACTTTTGACAAGATGCACTCAGAAACAAGTTTCCAAGCCAGAAACATGTGGTTTGCTGAATTCTATAGTAGCAAGGTAGTTTCTTTTGCTTTCCATCAGTAGTTGGTCAGAAAACAGCATCATGTCACTTTTAGCGTTTTCATGCCCCGAAAAGCATTTTGAGAGCATGTCATCACTTAGGCTGTTACTTTTGACCAGAAGCACTCAGAAACAAGTTTCCAAGCCAGAAACATGTGGTTTGGTGAAATCTATAGTAGCAAGGCAGTTTCCTCTGCTTTCCATCACTGGTTGGTCAGAAAACAGCATCATGTCACTTCTAGCGTTGTCAGGCCCCGAAAAGCATTTTGAGAGCATGTTGTCACTTAGGCTGTTACTTTTGACCAGAAGCACTCAGAAACAAGTTTACAAGCCAGAAACATGTGGTTTGCTGAAATCTATAGTAGCAAGGCATTTTCCACTGGTTTCCATCACTAGTTGGTCAGAAAACAGCATCATGTCACTTTTAGCGTTTTCATGCCCCGAAAAGAAATTATGAGAGCATGTTGTCACTTAGGCTGTTACTTTTGACAAGATGCACTCAGAAACAAGTTTCCAAGCCAGAAACATGTGGTTTGCTGAATTCTATAGTAGCAAGGTAGTTTCTGTTGCTTTCCATCACTAGTTGGTCAGAAAACAGCATCATGTCACTTTTAGCGTTTTCATGCCCCGAAAAGCATTTTGAGAGCATGTTGTCACTTAGGCTGTTACTTTTGACAAGATGCACTCAGAAACAAGTTTCCAAGCCAGAAACATGTGGTTTGCTGAATTCTATAGTAGCAAGGCAGTTTCCTCTGGTTTCCATCACTAGGTGGTCAGAAAACAGCATCATGTCACTTTTAGCGTTTTCATGCCCCGAAAAGCATTTTGAGAGCATGTTGTCACTTAGGCTGTTACTTTTAACCAGAAGCACTCAGAAACAAGTTTCCAAGCCAGAAACATGTGGTTTAGTGAATTCTATAGTAACAAGGCAGTTTCCTCTGGTTTCCATCACTAGTTGGTCAGAAAACAGCATCATTTCACTTTTAGCGTTTTGATGCCCCGAAAAGGATTTTGAGAGCATGTTCTCAGTTAGGCTGTTACTTTTGAACAGAAGCACTCAGAAACAATTTTCCAAGCCAGAAGCATGTGGTTTGGTGAATTCTATAGTAGCAAGGCAGTTTCTTTTGCTTTCCATCACTACTTGGTCAGAAAACAGCATCATGTCACTTTTAGCGTTTTCATGCCCCGAAAAGCATTTTGAGAGCATGTTCTCACTTAGGCTGTTACTTTTGACCAGAAGCACTCAGAAACAAGTTTCCAAGCCAGAAACATGTGGTTTGCTGAATTCTATAGTAGCAAGGCATTTTCCTCTGGTTTCCATCACTAGTTGGTCAGAAAACAGCATCATTTCACTTTTAGTGTTGTCAGGCCCCGAAAGCATTTTGAGAGCATGTTGTTACTTAGGCTGTTACTTTTGACAAGATGCACTCAGAAACAAGCTTCCAAGCCAGAAACATGTGGTTTGCTGAATTCTATAGTAGCAAGGCAGTTTCCTGTGGATTCCATCAGTAGTTGGTCAGAAAACAGCATCATGTCACTTTTAGCGTTTTCATGCCCCGAAAAGAATTATGAGAGCATGTTGTCACTTAGGCTGTTACTTTTGACCAGAAGCACTCAGAAACAAGTTTCCAAGCCAGAAGCATGTGGTTTGGTGAATTCTACAGTTGCAAGGCAGTTTCCTCTGGTTTCCATCACTAGTTGGTCAGAAAACAGCATCATGTCACTTCTAGCGTTGTCAGGCCCCGAAAAGCATTATGAGAGCATGTTGTCACTTAGGCTGTTACTTTTGACAAGATGCACTCAGAAACAAGTTTCCAAGCCAGAAACATGTGGTTTGCTGAATTCTATAGTAGCAAGGCAGTTTCCTTTGCTTTCCATCACTAGTTGGTCAGAAAACAGCATCATGTCACTTTTAGCGTTTTCATGCCCCGAAAAGCAATTTGAGAGCATGTTGTCACTTAGGCTGTTATTTTTGACCAGAAGCACTCAGAAACAAGTTTCCAAGCCAGAAGCATGTGGTTTGGTGAATTCTACATTGGCAAGGCAGTTTCCTCTGGTTTCCATCACTAGTTGGTCAGAAAACAGCATCATGTCACTTTTAGCGTTTTCATGCCCCGAAAAGAATTTTGAGAGCATGTTGTCACTTAGGCTGTTACTTTTGAACAGAAGCACTCAGAAACAATTTTCCAAGCCAGAAACATGTGGTTTGGTGAATTCTATAGTAGCAAGGCAGTTTCCTGTGGATTCCATCACCAGTTGGTCAGAAAACAGCATCATGTCACTTTTAGTGTTTTCAGGCCCTGAAAAGCATTTTGAGAGCATGTTGTCACTTAGGCTGTTACTTTTGAGCAGAAGCACTCAGAAACAAGTTTACAAGCCAGAAACATGTGGTTTGGTGAATTCTATACTACCAAGGCAGTTTCCTCTGGTTTCCATCACCAGTTGGTCAGAAAACAGCATCATGTCACTTTTAGTGTTTTCAGGCACTGAAAAGCATTTTGAGAGCATGTTGTCACTTAGGCTGTTACTTTTGACCAGAAGCACTCAGAAACAAGTTTCCAAGCCAGAAACATGTGGTTTGGTGAAATCTATAGTAGCAATGCAGTTTCCTCTGCTTTCCATCACTAGTTGGTCAGAAAACAGCATCATGTCACTTCTAGCGTTGTCAGGCCCCGAAAAGCATTTTGAGAGCATGTTGTCACTTAGGCTGTTACTTTTGACAAGATGCACTCAGAAACAAGTTTCCAAGCCAGAGACATGTGGTTTGGTGAATTCTGTAGTAGCAAGGCAATTTCCTGTGGTTTCCATCACTAGTTGGTCAGACAACAGCATCATGTCACTTTTAGTGTTTTCAGGCCCTGAAAAGCATTTTGACAGCATGTTGTCACTTAGGCTGTTACTTTTGAGCAGAAGCACTCAGAAACAAGTTTACAAGCCAGAAACATGTGGTTTGGTGAATTCTATACGACCAGGGCAGTTTCCTCTGGTTTCCATCACCAGTTGGTCAGAAAACAGCATCATGTCACTTTTAGTGTTTTCAGGCCCTGAAAAGCATTTTGAGAGCATGTTGTCACTTAGGCTGTTACTTTTGACCAGAAGCACTCAGAAACAAGTTTCCAAGCCAGAAACATGTGGTTTGGTGAGATCTATAGTAGCAAGGCAGTTTCCTCTGCTTTCCATCACTAGTTGGTCAGAAAACAGCATCATGTCACTTCTAGCGTTGTCAGGCACCGAAAAGCATTTTGAGAGCATGTTGTCACTTAGGCTGTTACTTTTGACAAGATGCACTCAGAAACAAGTTTCCAAGCCAGAAACATGTGGTTTGGTGAATTCTATAGTAGCAAGGCAGTTTCCTCTGGTTTCCATCACTAGTTGGTCAGAAAACAGCATCATTTCACTTTAAGCGTTTTCATGCCCCGAAAAGCAATTTGAGAGCATGTTGTCACTTAGGCTGTTACTTTTGACAAGATGCACTCAGAAACAAGTTTCCAAGCCAGAAACATGTGGTTTGGTGAATTCTATAGTAGCAAGGCATTTTCCTCTGGTTTCCATCACTAGTTGGTCAGAAAACAGCATCGTCTCACTTTTAGTGTTTTCATGCCCCGAAAAGCATTTTGAGAGCATGTTGTCATTCAGGCTGTTACTTTTGACCAGAAGCACTCAGAAACAAGTTTCCAAGCCAGAAACATATGGTTTGCTGAATTCTATAGTAGCAAGGCAGTTTCCTTTGCTTTCCATCACTAGTTGGTCAGAAAACAGCATCATTTCACTTTTAGCGTTTTCATGCCCCGAAAAGCATTTTGAGAGCATGTTCTCAGTAAGGCTGTTACTTTTGAACAGAAGCACTCAGAAACAAGTTTCCAAGCCAGAAACATGTGGTTTGGTGAAATCTATATTAGCAAGGCAGTTTCCTCTGCTATCCATCACTAGTTGATCAGAAAACAGCATCATGTCACTTTTAGTGTTTTCAGGCCCTGAAAAGCATTTTGAGAGCATGTTGTCACTTAGGCTGTTACTTTTGAGCAGAAGCACTCAGAAACAAGTTTCCAAGCCAGAAACATGTGGTTTGTTGAAATCTATAGTAGCAAGGCAGTTTCCTCTGCTTTCCATCACTAGTTGGTCAGAAAACAGCATCATGTGACTTCTAGCGTTGTCAGGCCCCGAAAAGCATTTTGAGAGCATGTTGTCACTTAGGCTGTTACTTTTGACCAGAAGCACTCAGAAACAAGTTTACAAGCCAGAAACATGTGGTTTGCTGAAATCTATAGTAGCAAGGCAGTTTCCTCTGCTTTCCATCACTAGTTGGTCAGAAAACAGCATCATGTCACTTCTAGCCTTGTCAGGCCCCGAAAAGCATTTTGAGAGCATGTTGTCACTTAGGCTGTTACTTTTGACCAGAAGCACTCAGAAACAAGTTTACAAGCCAGAAACATGTCGTTTGGTGAATTCTATAGTAGCAAGGCAGTTTCCTCTGGTTTCCATCACTAGTTGGTCAGAAAACAGCATCATGTCACTTTTCGCGTTTTCATGCCCCGAAAAGCATTTTGAGAGCATGTTGTCACTTAGGCTGTTACTTTTGACAAGATGCACTCAGAAACAAGTTTCCAAGCCAGAAACATGTGGTTTGGTGAAATCTATAGTAGCAAGGCAGTTTCCTCTGCTTTCCATCACTAGTTGGTCAGAAAACAGCATCATGTCACTTCTGGCGTTGTCAGGCCCCGAAAAGCATTTTGAGAGAATGTTGTCATTTAGGCTGTTACTTTTGACCAGAAGCACTCAGAAACAATTTTCCAAGCCAGAAACATGTGGTTTGCTGAATTCTATAGTAGCAAGGCAGTTTCCTCTGGTTTCCATCACTAGTTGGTCAGAAAACAGCATCATGTCACTTTTCGCGTTTTCATGCCCCGAAAAGGATTTTGAGAGCATGTTTTCACTTAGGCTGGTACTTTTGACAAGATGCACTCAGAAACAATTTTCCAAGCCAGAAACATGTGGTTTGCTGAATTCTATAGTAGCAAGGCATTTTCCTCTGGTTTCCATCACTAGTTGGTCAGAAAACAGCATCATTTCACTTTTAGCGTTTTCATGCCCTGAAAAGCAATTTGAGAGCTTGTTGTCACTTAGGCTGTTACTTTTGACCAGAAGCACTCAAAAACAAGTTTACAAGCCAGAAACATGTGGTTTGGTGAATTCTATAGTAGCAATGCAGTTTCCTCTGATTTCCATCACTAGTTGGTCAGAAAACAGCATCATGTCACTTTTCGCGTTTTCATGCCCCGAAAAGCATTTTGAGAGCATGTTGTCACTTAGGCTGTTACTTTTGACAAGATGCACTCAGAAACAAGTTTCCAAGCCAGAAACATGTGGTTTGCTGAATTCTATAGTAGCAAGGCAGTTTCCTCTGGTTTCCATCACTAGGTGGTCAGAAAACAGCATCATGTCACTTTTTGCGTTTTCATGCCCCGAAAAGCATTTTGAGAGCATGTTGTCACTTAGGCTGTTACTTTTGACAAGATGCACTCAGAAACAAGTTTCCAAGCCAGAAACTTGTGGTTTGGTGAATTCTATAGTAGCAAGGCATTTTCCTCTGGTTTCCATCACTAGTTGGTCAGAAAACAGCATCGTCTCACTTTTAGTGTTTTCATGCCCCGAAAAGCATTTTGAGAGCATGTTGTCATTCAGGCTGTTACTTTTGACCAGAAGCACTCAGAAACAAGTTTCCAAGCCAGAAACATATGGTTTGCTGAATTCTATAGTAGCAAGGCAGTTTCCTTTGCTTTCCATCACTAGTTGGTCAGAAAACAGCATCATTTCACTTTTAGCGTTTTCATGCCCTGAAAAGCATTTTGAGAGCATGTTCTCAGTAAGGCTGTTACTTTTGAACAGAAGCACTCAGAAACAAGTTTCCAAGCCAGAAACAAGTGGTTTGGTGAAATCTATAGTAGCAAGGCAGTTTCCTCTGCTTTCCATCACTGGTTGGTCAGAAAACAGCATCATGTCACTTCTAGCGTTGTCAGGCCCCGAAAAGCATTTTGAGAGCATGTTGTCACTTAGGCTGTTACTTTTGACCAGAAGCACTCAGAAACAAGTTTACAAGCCAGAAACATGTGGTTTGCTGAAATCTATAGTAGCAAGGCATTTTCCACTGGTTTCATCACTAGTTGGTCAGAAAACAGCATCATGTCACTTTTAGCATTTTCATGCCCCGAAAAGAAATTATGAGAGCATGTTGTCACTTAGGCTGTTACTTTTGACAAGATGCACTCAGAAACAAGTTTCCAAGCCAGAAACATGTGGTTTGCTGAATTCTATAGTAGCAAGGCAGTTTCCTGTGGATTCCATCAGTAGTTGGTCAGAAAACAGCATCATGTCACTTTTAGCGTTTTCATGCCCCGAAAAGCATTTTGAGAGCATGTTGTCACTTAGGCTGTTACTTTTGACCAGAAGCACTCAGAAACAAGTTTCCAAGCCAGAAACATGTGGTTTGGTGAAATCTATAGTAGCAAGGCAGTTTCCTCTGCTTTCCATCACTGGTTGGTCAGAAAACAGCATCATGTCACTTCTAGCGTTGTCAGGCCCCGAAAAGCATTTTGAGAGCATGTTGTCACTTAGGCTGTTACTTTTGACCAGAAGCACTCAGAAACAAGTTTACAAGCCAGAAACATGTGGTTTGCTGAATTCTATAGTAGCAAGGTAGTTTCTGTTGCTTTCCATCACTAGTTGGTCAGAAAACAGCATCATGTCACTTTTAGCGTTTTCATGCCCCGAAAAGCATTTTGAGAGCATGTTGTCACTTAGGCTGTTACTTTTGACAAGATGCACTCAGAAACAAGTTTCCAAGCCAGAAACATGTGGTTTGCTGAATTCTATAGTAGCAAGGCAGTTTCCTCTGGTTTCCATCACTAGGTGGTCAGAAAACAGCATCATGTCACTTTTAGCGTTTTCATGCCCCGAAAAGCATTTTGAGAGCATGTTGTCACTTAGGCTGTTACTTTTAACCAGAAGCACTCAGAAACAAGTTTCCAAGCCAGAAACATGTGGTTTAGTGAATTCTATAGTAACAAGGCAGTTTCCTCTGGTTTCCATCACTAGTTGGTCAGAAAACAGCATCATTTCACTTTTAGCGTTTTGATGCCCCGAAAAGGATTTTGAGAGCATGTTCTCAGTTAGGCTGTTACTTTTGAACAGAAGCACTCAGAAACAATTTTCCAAGCCAGAAGCATGTGGTTTGGTGAATTCTATAGTAGCAAGGCAGTTTCTTTTGCTTTCCATCACTACTTGGTCAGAAAACAGCATCATGTCACTTTTAGCGTTTTCATGCCCCGAAAAGCATTTTGAGAGCATGTTCTCACTTAGGCTGTTACTTTTGACCAGAAGCACTCAGAAACAAGTTTCCAAGCCAGAAACATGTGGTTTGCTGAATTCTATAGTAGCAAGGCATTTTCCTCTGGTTTCCATCACTAGTTGGTCAGAAAACAGCATCATTTCACTTTTAGTGTTGTCAGGCCCCGAAAGCATTTTGAGAGCATGTTGTTACTTAGGCTGTTACTTTTGACAAGATGCACTCAGAAACAAGCTTCCAAGCCAGAAACATGTGGTTTGCTGAATTCTATAGTAGCAAGGCAGTTTCCTGTGGATTCCATCAGTAGTTGGTCAGAAAACAGCATCATGTCACTTTTAGCGTTTTCATGCCCCGAAAAGAATTATGAGAGCATGTTGTCACTTAGGCTGTTACTTTTGACCAGAAGCACTCAGAAACAAGTTTCCAAGCCAGAAGCATGTGGTTTGGTGAATTCTACAGTTGCAAGGCAGTTTCCTCTGGTTTCCATCACTAGTTGGTCAGAAAACAGCATCATGTCACTTCTAGCGTTGTCAGGCCCCGAAGAGCATTTTGAGAGCATGTTGTCACTTAGGCTGTTACTTTTGACAAGATGCACTCAGAAACAAGTTTCCAAGCCAGAAACATGTGGTTTGCTGAATTCTATAGTAGCAAGGTAGTTTCTGTTGCTTTCCATCACTAGTTGGTCAGAAAACAGCATCATGTCACTTTTAGCGTTTTCATGCCCCGAAAAGCATTTTGAGAGCATGTTGTCACTTAGGCTGTTACTTTTGACAAGATGCACTCAGAAACAAGTTTCCAAGCCAGAAACATGTGGTTTGCTGAATTCTATAGTAGCAAGGCAGTTTCCTCTGGTTTCCATCACTAGGTGGTCAGAAAACAGCATCATGTCACTTTTAGCGTTTTCATGCCCCGAAAAGCATTTTGAGAGCATGTTGTCACTTAGGCTGTTACTTTTAACCAGAAGCACTCAGAAACAAGTTTCCAAGCCAGAAACATGTGGTTTAGTGAATTCTATAGTAACAAGGCAGTTTCCTCTGGTTTCCATCACTAGTTGGTCAGAAAACAGCATCATGTCACTTCTAGCGTTTTGATGCCCCGAAAAGCATTTTGAGAGCATGTTGTCACTTAGGCTGTTACTTTTGACAAGATGCACTCAGAAACAAGTTTCCAAGCCAGAAACATGTGGTTTTGCTGAATTCTATAGTAGCAAGGCAGTTTCTTTTGCTTTCCATCACTAGTTGGTCAGAAAACAGCATCATGTCACTTTTAGCGTTTTCATGCCCCGAAAAGCAATTTGAGAGCATGTTGTCACTTAGGCTGTTACTTTTGACCAGAAGCACTCAGAAACAAGTTTCCAAGCCAGAAGCATGTGGTTTGGTGAATTCTACATTGGCAAGGCAGTTTCCTCTGGTTTCCATCACTAGTTGGTCAGAAAACAGCATCATGTCACTTTTAGCGTTTTCATGCCCCGAAAAGAATTTTGAGAGCATGTTGTCACTTAGGCTGTTACTTTAGAACAGAAGCACTCAGAAACAATTTTCCAAGCCAGAAACATGTGGTTTGGTGAATTCTATACGACCAGGGCAGTTTCCTCTGGTTTCCATCACCAGTTGGTCAGAAAACAGCATCATGTCACTTTTAGTGTTTTCAGGCCCTGAAAAGCATTTTGAGAGCATGTTGTCACTTAGGCTGTTACTTTTGACCAGAAGCACTCAGAAACAAGTTTCCAAGCCAGAAACATGTGGTTTGGTGAAATCTATAGTAGCAAGGCAGTTTCCTCTGCTTTCCATCACTAGTTGGTCAGAAAACAGCATCATTTCACTTCTAGCGTTGTCAGGCACCGAAAAGCATTTTGAGAGCATGTTGTCACTTAGGCTGTTACTTTTGACAAGATGCACTCAGAAACAAGTTTCCAAGCCAGAAACATGTGGTTTGGTGAATTCTATAGTAGTAAGGCATTTTCCTCTGGTTTCCATCACTAGTTGGTCAGAAAACAGCATCATTTCACTTTTAGCGTTTTCATGCCCCGAAAAGCAATTTGAGAGCATGTTGTCACTTAGGCTGTTACTTTTGACAAGATGCACTCAGAAACAAGTTTCCAAGCCAGAAACATGTGGTTTGGTGAATTCTATAGTAGCAAGGCATTTTCCTCTGGTTTCCATCACTAGTTGGTCAGAAAACAGCATCGTCTCACTTTTAGTGTTTTCATGCCCCGAAAAGCATTTTGAGAGCATGTTGTCATTCAGGCTGTTACTTTTGACCAGAAGCACTCAGAAACAAGTTTCCAAGCCAGAAACATATGGTTTGCTGAATTCTATAGTAGCAAGGCAGTTTCCTTTGCTTTCCATCACTAGTTGGTCAGAAAACAGCATCATTTCACTTTTAGCGTTTTCATGCCCCGAAAAGCATTTTGAGAGCATGTTCTCAGTAAGGCTGTTACTTTTGAACAGAAGCACTCAGAAACAAGTTTCCAAGCTAGAAACATGTGGTTTGGTGAAATCTATATTAGCAAGGCAGTTTCCTCTGCTATCCATCACTAGTTGATCAGAAAACAGCATCATGTCACTTTTAGTGTTTTCAGGCCCTGAAAATCATTTTGAGAGCATGTTGTCACTTAGGCTGTTACTTTTGAGCAGAAGCACTCAGAAACAAGTTTCCAAGCCAGAAACATGTGGTTTGTTGAAATCTATAGTAGCAAGGCAGTTTCCTCTGCTTTCCATCACTAGTTGGTCAGAAAACAGCATCATGTGACTTCTAGCGTTGTCAGGCCCCGAAAAGCATTTTGAGAGCATGTTGTCACTTAGGCTGTTACTTTTGACCAGAAGCACTCAGAAACAAGTTTACAAGCCAGAAACATGTGGTTTGCTGAAATCTATAGTAGCAAGGCAGTTTCCTCTGCTTTCCATCACTAGTTGGTCAGAAAACAGCATCATGTCACTTCTAGCCTTGTCAGGCCCCGAAAAGCATTTTGAGAGCATGTTGTCACTTAGGCTGTTACTTTTGACCAGAAGCACTCAGAAACAAGTTTACAAGCCAGAAACATGTCGTTTGGTGAATTCTATAGTAGCAAGGCAGTTTCCTCTGGTTTCCATCACTAGTTGGTCAGAAAACAGCATCATGTCACTTTTCGTGTTTTCATGCCCCGAAAAGCATTTTGAGAGCATGTTGTCACTTAGGCTGTTACTTTTGACAAGATGCACTCAGAAACAAGTTTCCAAGCCAGAAACATGTGGTTTGGTGAAATCTATAGTAGCAAGGCAGTTTCCTCTGCTTTCCATCACTAGTTGGTCAGAAAACAGCATCATGTCACTTCTGGCGTTGTCAGGCCCCGAAAAGCATTTTGAGAGAATGTTGTCATTTAGGCTGTTACTTTTGACCAGAAGCACTCAGAAACAATTTTCCAAGCCAGAAACATGTGGTTTGCTGAATTCTATAGTAGCAAGGCAGTTTCCTCTGGTTTCCATCACTAGTTGGTCAGAAAACAGCATCATGTCACTTTTCGCGTTTTCATGCCCCGAAAAGGATTTTGAGAGCATGTTTTCACTTAGGCTGGTACTTTTGACAAGATGCACTCAGAAACAATTTTCCAAGCCAGAAACATGTGGTTTGCTGAATTCTATAGTAGCAAGGCATTTTCCTCTGGTTTCCATCACTAGTTGGTCAGAAAACAGCATCATTTCACTTTTAGCGTTTTCATGCCCTGAAAAGCAATTTGAGAGCATGTTGTCACTTAGGCTGTTACTTTTGACTAGAAGCACTCAAAAACAAGTTTCCAAGCCAGAAACATGTGGTTTGTTGAAATCTATAGTAGCAAGGCATTTTCCACTGGTTTCCATCACTAGTTGATCAGAAAACAGCATCATTTCACTTTTAGTGTTTTCAGGCCCCGAAAAGGATTTTGAGAGCATGTTGTCACTTAGGCTGTTACTTTTGACAAGATACACTCAGAAACAAGTTTCCAAGCCAGAAACATGTGGTTTGGTGAATTCTATAGTAGCAAGGCAGTTTCCTCTGGTTTCCATCACTAGTTGGTCAGAAAACAGCATCATGTCACTTTTCGCGTTTTCATGCCCCGAAAAGGATTTTGAGAGCATGTTGTCACTTAGGCTGTTACTTTTGACAAGATGCACTCAGAAACAAGTTTCCAAGCCAGAAACATGTGGTTTGCTGAATTCTATAGTATCAAGGCAGTTTCCTTTGCTTTCCATCACTAGTTGGTCAGAAAACAGCATCATGTCACTTTTAGCGTTTTCATGCCACGAAAAGCATTTTGAGAGCATGTTCTCACTTAGGCTGTTACTTTTGACCAGAGGCACTCAGAAACAAGTTTACAAGCCAGAAACATGTGGTTTGCTGAATTCTATAGTAGCAAGGCAGTTTCCTCTGGTTTCCATCACTAGTTGGTCAGAAAACAGCATCATTTCACTTTTAACGTTTTCATGCCCCGAAAAGGATTTTGAGAGCATGTTCTCAGTTAGGCTGTTACTTTTGAACAGAAGCACTCAGAAACAATTTTCCAAGCCAGAAACATGTGGTGTAGTGAATTCTATAGTAGCAAGGCAGTTTCCTCTGGTTTCCATCACTAGTTGGTCAGAAAACAGCATCATGTCACTTTTAGCGTTTTCATGCCCCGAAAAGGATTTTGAGAGCATGTTGTCACTTAGGCTGTTACTTTTGACAAGATGCACTCAGAAACAAGTTTCCAAGCCAGAAACATGTGGTTTGCTGAATTCTATAGTAGCAAGGTAGTTTCTTTTGCTTTCCATCACTAGTTGGTCAGAAAACAGCATCATGTCACTTTTAGCGTTTTCATGCCCCGAAAAGCATTTTGAGAGCATGTTGTCACTTAGGCTGTTACTTTTGACAAGATACACTCAGAAACAAGTTTCCAAGCCAGAAACATGTGGTTTGGTGAATTCTATAGTAGCAAGGCAGTTTCCTCTGGTTTCCATCACTAGTTGGTCAGAAAACAGCATCATGTCACTTTTCGCGTTTTCATGCCCCGAAAAGGATTTTGAGAGCATGTTGTCACTTAGGCTGTTACTTTTGACAAGATGCACTCAGAAACAAGTTTCCAAGCCAGAAACATGTGGTTTGCTGAATTCTATAGTATCAAGGCAGTTTCCTTTGCTTTCCATCACTAGTTGGTCAGAAAACAGCATCATGTCACTTTTAGCGTTTTCATGCCACGAAAAGCATTTTGAGAGCATGTTCTCACTTAGGCTGTTACTTTTGACCAGAGGCACTCAGAAACAAGTTTACAAGCCAGAAACATGTGGTTTGCTGAATTCTATAGTAGCAAGGCAGTTTCCTCTGGTTTCCATCACTAGTTGGTCAGAAAACAGCATCATTTCACTTTTAACGTTTTCATGCCCCGAAAAGGATTTTGAGAGCATGTTCTCAGTTAGGCTGTTACTTTTGAACAGAAGCACTCAGAAACAATTTTCCAAGCCAGAAACATGTGGTGTAGTGAATTCTATAGTAGCAAGGCAGTTTCCTCTGGTTTCCATCACTAGTTGGTCAGAAAACAGCATCATGTCACTTTTAGCGTTTTCATGCCCCGAAAAGGATTTTGAGAGCATGTTGTCACTTAGGCTGTTACTTTTGACAAGATGCACTCAGAAACAAGTTTCCAAGCCAGAAACATGTGGTTTGCTGAATTCTATAGTAGCAAGGTAGTTTCTTTTGCTTTCCATCACTAGTTGGTCAGAAAACAGCATCATGTCACTTTTAGCGTTTTCATGCCCCGAAAAGCATTTTGAGAGCATGTTGTCACTTAGGCTGTTACTTTTGACCAGAAGCACTCAGAAACAAGTTTCCAAGCCAGAAACATGTGGTTTGGTGAAATCTATAGTAGCAAGGCAGTTTCCTCTGCTTTCCATCACTGGTTGGTCAGAAAACAGCATCATGTCACTTCTAGCGTTGTCAGGCCCCGAAAAGCATTTTGAGAGCATGTTGTCACTTAGGCTGTTACTTTTGACCAGAAGCACTCAGAAACAAGTTTACAAGCCAGAAACATGTGGTTTGCTGAAATCTATAGTAGCAAGGCATTTACCACTGGTTTCCATCACTAGTTGGTCAGAAAACAGCATCATGTCACTTTTAGCGTTTTCATGCCCCGAAAAGAAATTATGAGAGCATGTTGTCACTTAGGCTGTTACTTTTGACAAGATGCACTCAGAAACAAGTTTCCAAGCCAGAAACATGTGGTTTGCTGAATTCTATAGTAGCAAGGTAGTTTCTGTTGCTTTCCATCACTAGTTGGTCAGAAAACAGCATCATGTCACTTTTAGCGTTTTCATGCCCCGAAAAGCATTTTGAGAGCATGTTGTCACTTAGGCTGTTACTTTTGACAAGATGCACTCAGAAACAAGTTTCCAAGCCAGAAACATGTGGTTTGCTGAATTCTATAGTAGCAAGGCAGTTTCCTTTGGTTTCCATCACTAGGTGGTCAGAAAACAGCATCATGTCACTTTTAGCGTTTTCATGCCCCGAAAAGCATTTTGAGAGCATGTTGTCACTTAGGCTGTTACTTTTAACCAGAAGCACTCAGAAACAAGTTTCCAAGCCAGAAACATGTGGTTTAGTGAATTCTATAGTAACAAGGCAGTTTCCTCTGGTTTCCATCACTAGTTGGTCAGAAAACAGCATCATTTCACTTTTAGCGTTTTCATGCCCCGAAAAGGATTTTGAGAGCATGTTCTCAGTTAGGCTGTTACTTTTGAACAGAAGCACTCAGAAACAATTTTCCAAGCCAGAAGCATGTGGTTTGGTGAATTCTATAGTAGCAAGGCAGTTTCTTTTGCTTTCCATCACTACTTGGTCAGAAAACAGCATCATGTCACTTTTAGCGTTTTCATGCCCCGAAAAGCATTTTGAGAGCATGTTCTCACTTAGGCTGTTACTTTTGACCAGAAGCACTCAGAAACAAGTTTCCAAGCCAGAAACATGTGGTTTGCTGAATTCTATAGTAGCAAGGCATTTTCCTCTGGTTTCCATCACTAGTTGGTCAGAAAACAGCATCATTTCACTTTTAGTGTTGTCAGGCCCCGAAAGCATTTTGAGAGCATGTTGTTACTTAGGCTGTTACTTTTGACAAGATGCACTCAGAAACAAGCTTCCAAGCCAGAAACATGTGGTTTGCTGAATTCTATAGTAGCAAGGCAGTTTCCTGTGGATTCCATCAGTAGTTGGTCAGAAAACAGCATCATGTCACTTTTAGCGTTTTCATGCCCCGAAAAGAATTATGAGAGCATGTTGTCACTTAGGCTGTTACTTTTGACCAGAAGCACTCAGAAACAAGTTTCCAAGCCAGAAGCATGTGGTTTGGTGAATTCTACAGTTGCAAGGCAGTTTCCTCTGGTTTCCATCACTAGTTGGTCAGAAAACAGCATCATGTCACTTCTAGCGTTGTCAGGCCCCGAAAAGCATTTTGAGAGCATGTTGTCACTTAGGCTGTTACTTTTGACAAGATGCACTCAGAAACAAGTTTCCAAGCCAGAAACATGTGGTTTGCTGAATTCTATAGTAGCAAGGCAGTTTCCTTTGCTTTCCATCACTAGTTGGTCAGAAAACAGCATCATGTCACTTTTAGCGTTTTCATGCCCCGAAAAGCAATTTGAGAGCATGTTGTCACTTAGGCTGTTACTTTTGACCAGAAGCACTCAGAAACAAGTTTCCAAGCCAGAAGCATGTGGTTTGGTGAATTCTACATTGGCAAGGCAGTTTCCTCTGGTTTCCATCACTAGTTGGTCAGAAAACAGCATCATGTCACTTTTAGCGTTTTCATGCCCCGAAAAGAATTTTGAGAGCATGTTGTCACTTAGGCTGTTACTTTTGAACAGAAGCACTCAGAAACAATTTTCCAAGCCAGAAACATGTGGTTTGGTGAATTCTATAGTAGCAAGGCAGTTTCCTGTGGTTTCCATCACTAGTTGGTCAGAAAACAGCATCATGTCACTTTTCGCGTTTTCATGCCCCGAAAAGGATTTTGAGAGCATGTTTTCACTTTGGCTGGTACTTTTGACAAGATGCACTCAGAAACAATTTTCCAAGCCAGAAACATGTGGTTTGCTGAATTCTATAGTAGCAAGGCAGTTTCCTGTGGATTCCATCAGTAGTTGGTCAGAAAACAGCATCATGTCACTTTTAGCGTTTTCATGCCCCGAAAAGAATTATGAGAGCATGTTGTCACTTAGGCTGTTACTTTTGACCAGAAGCACTCAGAAACAAGTTTCCAAGCCAGAAGCATGTGGTTTGGTGAATTCTACAGTTGCAAGGCAGTTTCCTCTGGTTTCCATCACTAGTTGGTCAGAAAACAGCATCATGTCACTTTTAGCGTTTTCATGCCCCGAAAAGCAATTTGAGAGCATGTTGTCACTTAGGCTGTTACTTTTGACCAGAAGCACTCAGAAACAAGTTTCCAAGCCAGAAGCATGTGGTTTGCTGAATTCTATAGTAGCAAGGTAGTTTCTTTTGCTTTCCATCACTAGTTGGTCAGAAAACAGCATCATGTCACTTTTAGCGTTTTCATGCCCCGAAAAGCATTTTGAGAGCATGTTGTCACTTAGGCTGTTACTTTTGACCAGAAGCACTCAGAAACAAGTTTCCAAGCCAGAAACATGTGGTTTGGTGAAATCTATAGTAGCAAGGCAGTTTCCTCTGCTTTCCATCACTGGTTGGTCAGAAAACAGCATCATGTCACTTCTAGCGTTGTCAGGCCCCGAAAAGCATTTTGAGAGCATGTTGTCACTTAGGCTGTTACTTTTGACCAGAAGCACTCAGAAACAAGTTTACAAGCCAGAAACATGTGGTTTGCTGAAATCTATAGTAGCAAGGCATTTTCCACTGGTTTCCATCACTATTTGGTCAGAAAACAGCATCATGTCACTTTTAGCGTTTTCATGCCCCGAAAAGAAATTATGAGAGCATGTTGTCACTTAGGCTGTTACTTTTGACAAGATGCACTCAGAAACAAGTTTCCAAGCCAGAAACATGTGGTTTGCTGAATTCCATAGTAGCAAGGTAGTTTCTGTTGCTTTCCATCACTAGTTGGTCAGAAAACAGCATCATGTCACTTTTAGCGTTTTCATGCCCCGAAAAGCATTTTGAGAGCATGTTGTCAGTTAGGCTGTTACTTTTGAACAGAAGCACTCAGAAACAATTTTCCAAGCCAGAAACATGTGGTTTGCTGAATTCTATAGTAGCAAGGCAGTTTCCTGTGGATTCCATCAGTAGTTGGTCAGAAAACAGCATCATGTCACTTTTAGCGTTTTCATGCCCCGAAAAGAATTATGAGAGCATGTTGTCACTTAGGCTGTTACTTTTGACCAGAAGCACTCAGAAACAAGTTTCCAAGCCAGAAGCATGTGGTTTGGTGAATTCTACAGTTGCAAGGCAGTTTCCTCTGCTTTCCATCACTAGTTGGTCAGAAAACAGCATCATGTCACTTCTAGCGTTGTCAGGCCCCGAAAAGCATTTTGAGAGCATGTTGTCACTTAGGCTGTTACTTTTGGCAAGATGCACTCAGAAACAAGTTTCCAAGCCAGAAACATGTGGTTTGCTGAATTCTATAGTAGCAAGGCAGTTTCCTTTGCTTTCCATCACTAGTTGGTCAGAAAACAGCATCATGTCACTTTTAGTGTTTTCAGGCCCTGAAAAGCATTTTGAGAGCATGTTGTCACTTAGGCTGTTACTTTTGACAAGATGCACTCAGAAACAAGTTTCCAAGCCAGAAACATGTGGTTTGCTGAATTCTACAGTAATAAGGCAGTTTCCTCTGCTTTCCATCACTAGTTGGTCAGAAAACAGCATCATGTCACTTTTAGCGTTGTCAGGCCCCGAAAAGCATTTTGAGAGCATGTTGTCACTTAGGCTGTTCCTTTTGACAAGATACACTCAGAAACAAGTTTCCAAGCCAGAAACATGTGGTTTGGTGAATTATACAGTTGCAAGGCAGTTTCCTCTGGTTTCCATCACTAGTTGGTCAGAAAACAGCATCATGTCACTTTTAGCGTTTTCATGCCCCGAAAAGCAATTTGAGAGCATGTTGTCACTTAGGCTGTTACTTTTGACAAGATGCACTCAGAAACAAGTTTCCAAGCCAGAAACATGTGGTTTGCTGAATTCTACAGTAGCAAGGCATTTTCCTCTGGTTTCCATCACTAGTTGGTCAGAAAACAGAATCGTCTCACTTTTAGTGTTTTCATGCCCCGAAAAGCATTTTGAGAGCATGTTGTCATTCAGGCTGTTACTTTTGACCAGAAGCACTCAGAAACAAGTTTCCAAGCCAGAAACATGTGGTTTGGTGAAATCTATATTAGCAAGGCAGTTTCCTCTGCTTTCCATCACTAGTTGATCAGAAAACAGCATCATGTCACTTTTAGTGTTTTCAGGCCCTGAAAAGCATTTTGAGAGCATGTTGTCACTTAGGCTGTTACTTTTGAGCAGAAGCACTCAGAAACAAGTTTCCAAGCCAGAAACATGTGGTTTGGTGAAATCTATAGTAGCAAGGCAGTTTCTTCTGCTTTCCATCACTAGTTGGTCAGAAAACAGCATCATGTCACTTCTAGCCTTGTCAGGCCCCGAAAAGCATTTTGAGAGCATGTTGTCACTTAGGCTGTTACTTTTGACCAGAAGCACTCAGAAACAAGTTTACAAGCCAGAAACATGTCGTTTGGTGAATTCTATAGTAGCAAGGCAGTTTCCTCTGGTTTCCATCACTAGTTGGTCAGAAAACAGCATCATTTCACTTTTAGCGTTTTCATGCCCTGAAAAGCAATTTGAGAGCATGTTGTCACTTAGGCTGTTACTTTTGACAAGATGCACTCAGAAACAAGTTTCCAAGCCAGAAACATATGGTTTGCTGAATTCTATAGTAGCAAGGCAGTTTCCTCTGGTTTCCATCACTAGTTGGTCAGAAAACAGCATCATTTCACTTTTAGCGTTTTCATGCCCTGAAAAGCAATTTGAGAGCATGTTGTCACTTAGGCTGTTACTTTTGACAAGATGCACTCAGAAACAAGTTTCCAAGCCAGAAACATGTGGTTTGCTGAATTCTATAGTAGCAAGGTAGTTTCTGTTGCTTTCCATCACTAGTTGGTCAGAAAACAGCATCATGTCACTTTTCACGTTTTCATGCCCCGAAAAGCATTTTGAGAGCATGTTGTCACTTAGGCTGTTACTTTTGAACAGAAGCACTCAGAAACAATTTTCCAAGCCAGAAACATGTGGTTTGGTGAATTCTATAGTAGCAAGGCAGTTTCCTGTGGTTTCCATCACTAGTTGGTCAGAAAACAGCATCATGTCACTTTTCGCGTTTTCATGCCCCGAAAAGGATTTTGAGAGCATGTTTTCACTTTGGCTGGTACTTTTGACAAGATGCACTCAGAAACAATTTTCCAAGCCAGAAACATGTGGTTTGCTGAATTCTATAGTAGCAAGGCAGTTTCCTGTGGATTCCATCAGTAGTTGGTCAGAAAACAGCATCATGTCACTTTTAGCGTTTTCATGCCCCGAAAAGAATTATGAGAGCATGTTGTCACTTAGGCTGTTACTTTTGACCAGAAGCACTCAGAAACAAGTTTCCAAGCCAGAAGCATGTCGTTTGGTGAATTCTACAGTTGCAAGGCAGTTTCCTCTGGTTTCCATCACTAGTTGGTCAGAAAACAGCATCATGTCACTTTTAGCGTTTTCATGCCCCGAAAAGCAATTTGAGAGCATATTGTCACTTAGGCTGTTACTTTTGACCAGAAGCACTCAGAAACAAGTTTCCAAGCCAGAAGCATGTGGTTTGGTGAATTCTACATTGGCAAGGCAGTTTCCTCTGGTTTCCATCACTAGTTGGTCAGAAAACAGCATCATGTCACTTTTAGCGTTTTCATGCCCCGAAATGAATTTTGAGAGCATGTTGTCACTTAGGCTGTTACTTTTGAACAGAAGCACTCAGAAACAAGTTTCCAAGCCAGAAACATGTGGTTTGGTGAATTCTATAGTAGCAAGGCAGTTTCCTGTGGATTCCATCACCAGTTGGTCAGAAAACAGCATCATGTCACTTTTAGTGTTTTCAGGCCGTGAAAAGCATTTTGAGAGCATGTTGTCACTTAGGCTGTTACTTTTGACAAGATGCACTCAGAAACAAGTTTCCAAGCCAGAAACATGTGGTTTGCTGAATTCTATAGTAGCAAGGCAGTTTCCTTTGCTTTCCATCACTAGTAGGTTAGAAAACAGCATCATGTCACTTTTAGCGTTTTCATGCCCCGAAAAGAATTATGAGAATATGTTGTCATTTAGGCTGTTACTTTTGACCAGAAGCACTCAGAAACAAGTTTCCAAGCCAGAAGCATGTGGTTTGGTGAATTCTACAGTTGCAAGGCAGTTTCCTCTGGTTTCCATCACTAGTTGGTCAGAAAACAGCATCATGTCACTTCTAGCGTTGTCAGGCCCCGAAAAGCATTTTGAGAGCATGTTGTCACTTAGGCTGTTACTTTTGACAAGATGCACTCAGAAACAAGTTTCCAAGCCAGAAACATGTGGTTTGCTGAATTCTATAGTAGCAAGGCAGTTTCCTTTGCTTTCCATCACTAGTTGGTCAGAAAACAGCATCATGTCACTTTTAGCGTTTTCATGCCCCGAAAAGCAATTTGAGAGCATGTTGTCACTTAGGCTGTTACTTTTGACCAGAAGCACTCAGAAACAAGTTTCCAAGCCAGAAGCATGTGGTTTGGTGAATTCTACATTGGCAAGGCAGTTTCCTCTGGTTTCCATCACTAGTTGGTCAGAAAACAGCATCATGTCACTTCTAGCGTTGTCAGGCCCCGAAAAGGATTTTGAGAGCATGTTGTCACTTAGGCTGTTACTTTTGACAAGATGCACTCAGAAACAAGTTTCCAAGCCAGAAACATGTGGTTTGGTGAATTCTATAGTAGCAAGGTAGTTTCCTCTGGTTTCCATCACCAGTTGGTCAGAAAACAGCATCATGTCACTTTTAGTGTTGTCAGGCCCCGAAAGCATTTTGAGAGCATGTTGTCATTCAGGCTGTTACTTTTGACCAGAAGCACTCAGAAACAAGTTTCCAAGCCAGAAACATATGGTTTGCTGAATTCTATAGTAGCAAGGCAGTTTCCTTTGCTTTCCATCACTAGTTGGTCAGAAAACAGCATCATTTCACTTTTAGCGTTTTCATGCCCCGAAAAGCATTTTGAGAGCATGTTCTCAGTAAGGCTGTTACTTTTGAACAGAAGCACTCAGAAACAAGTTTCCAAGCCAGAAACATGTGGTTTGGTGGAATCTATATTAGCAAGGCAGTTTCCTCTGCTTTCCATCACTAGTTGATCAGAAAACAGCATCATGTCACTTTTAGTGTTTTCAGGCCCTGAAAAGCATTTTGAGAGCATGTTGTCACTTAGGCTGTTACTTTTGAGCAGAAGCACTCAGAAACAAGTTTCCAAGCCAGAAACATGTGGTTTGTTGAAATCTATAGTAGCAAGGCAGTTTCCTCTGCTTTCCATCACTAGTTGGTCAGAAAACAGCATCATGTCACTTCTAGCGTTGTCAGGCCCCGAAAAGCATTTTGAGAGCATGTTGTCACTTAGGCTGTTACTTTTGACCAGAAGCACTCAGAAACAAGTTTACAAGCCAGAAACATGTGGTTTAGTGAATTCTATAGTAGCAAGGCAGTTTCCTGTGGATTCCATCACCAGTTGGTCAGAAAACAGCATCATGTCACTTTTAGTGTTTTCAGGCCCTGAAAAGCATTTTGAGAGCATGTTGTCACTTAGGCTGTTACTTTTGAGCAGAAGCACTCAGAAACAAGTTCACAAGCCAGAAACATGTGGTTTGGTGAATTCTATACTTCCAAGGCAGTTTCCTCTGGTTTCCATCACCAGTTGGTCAGAAAACAGCATCATGTCACTTTTAGTGTTTTCAGGCCCTGAAAAGCATTTTGAGAGCATGTTGTCACTTAGGCTGTTACTTTTGACCAGAAGCACTCAGAAACAAGTTTCCAAGCCAGAAACATGTGGTTTGGTGAAATCTATAGTAGCAAGGCAGTTTCCTCTGCTTTCCATCACTAGTTGGTCAGAAAACAGCATCATGTCACTTCTAGCGTTGTCAGGCCCCGAAAAGCATTTTGAGAGCATGTTGTCACTTAGGCTGTTACTTTTGACAAGATGCACTCAGAAACAAGTTTCCAAGCCAGAAACATGTGGTTTGCTGAATTCTATAGTAATAAGGCAGTTTCCTCTGCTTTCCATCACTAGTTGGTCAGAAAACAGCATCATGTCACTTTTAGCGTTGTCAGTCCCCGAAAAGCATTTTGAGAGCATGTTTTCACTTTGGCTGGTACTTTTGACAAGATGCACTCAGAAACAAGTTTCCAAGCCAGAAACATGTGGTTTGGTGAATTCTATAGTAGCAAGGTAGTTTCCTCTGGTTTCCATCACCAGTTGGTCAGAAAACAGCATCATGTCACTTTTAGTGTTGTCAGGCCCCGAAAGCATTT
Organism: Epinephelus lanceolatus; assembly: GCF_041903045.1. Classification (NCBI taxonomy): domain Eukaryota; kingdom Metazoa; phylum Chordata; class Actinopteri; order Perciformes; family Serranidae; genus Epinephelus; species Epinephelus lanceolatus. The sequence goes on along the minus strand of NW_027556821.1, from coordinate 108,371 downwards.
TGAGAGCATGTTGTCATTCAGGCTGTTACTTTTGACCAGAAGCACTCAGAAACAAGTTTCCAAGCCAGAAACATATGGTTTGCTGAATTCTATAGTAGCAAGGCAGTTTCCTTTGCTTTCCATCACTAGTTGGTCAGAAAACAGCATCATTTCACTTTTAGCGTTTTCATGCCCCGAAAAGCATTTTGAGAGCATGTTCTCAGTAAGGCTGTTACTTTTGAACAGAAGCACTCAGAAACAAGTTTCCAAGCCAGAAACATGTGGTTTGGTGGAATCTATATTAGCAAGGCAGTTTCCTCTGCTTTCCATCACTAGTTGATCAGAAAACAGCATCATGTCACTTTTAGTGTTTTCAGGCCCTGAAAAGCATTTTGAGAGCATGTTGTCACTTAGGCTGTTACTTTTGAGCAGAAGCACTCAGAAACAAGTTTCCAAGCCAGAAACATGTGGTTTGTTGAAATCTATAGTAGCAAGGCAGTTTCCTCTGCTTTCCATCACTAGTTGGTCAGAAAACAGCATCATGTCACTTCTAGCGTTGTCAGGCCCCGAAAAGCATTTTGAGAGCATGTTGTCACTTAGGCTGTTACTTTTGACCAGAAGCACTCAGAAACAAGTTTACAAGCCAGAAACATGTCGTTTGGTGAATTCTATAGTAGCAAGGCAGTTTCCTGTGGATTCCATCACCAGTTGGTCAGAAAACAGCATCATGTCACTTTTAGTGTTTTCAGGCCCTGAAAAGCATTTTGAGAGCATGTTGTCACTTAGGCTGTTACTTTTGAGCAGAAGCACTCAGAAACAAGTTCACAAGCCAGAAACATGTGGTTTGGTGAATTCTATACTTCCAAGGCAGTTTCCTCTGGTTTCCATCACCAGTTGGTCAGAAAACAGCATCATGTCACTTTTAGTGTTTTCAGGCCCTGAAAAGCATTTTGAGAGCATGTTGTCACTTAGGCTGTTACTTTTGACCAGAAGCACTCAGAAACAAGTTTCCAAGCCAGAAACATGTGGTTTGGTGAAATCTATAGTAGCAAGGCAGTTTCCTCTGCTTTCCATCACTAGTTGGTCAGAAAACAGCATTATGTCACTTCTAGCGTTGTCAGGCCCCGAAAAGCATTTTGAGAGCATGTTGTCACTTAGGCTGTTACTTTTGACAAGATGCACTCAGAAACAAGTTTCCAAGCCAGAAACATGTGGTTTGCTGAATTCTATAGTAATAAGGCAGTTTCCTCTGCTTTCCATCACTAGTTGGTCAGAAAACAGCATCATGTCACTTTTAGCGTTGTCAGGCCCCGAAAAGCATTTTGAGAGCATGTTTTCACTTTGGCTGGTACTTTTGACAAGATGCACTCAGAAACAATTTTCCAAGCCAGAAACATGTGGTTTGGTGAATTCTATAGTAGCAAGGCATTTTCCTCTGGTTTCCATCACTAGTTGGTCAGAAAACAGCATCATTTCACTTTTAGTGTTGTCAGGCCCCGAAAGCATTTTGAGAGCATGTTGTTACTTAGGCTGTTACTTTTGACAAGATGCACTCAGAAACAAGCTTCCAAGCCAGAAACATGTGGTTTGCTGAATTCTATAGTAGCAAGGCAGTTTCCTGTGGATTCCATCAGTAGTTGGTCAGAAAACAGCATCATGTCACTTTTAGCGTTTTCATGCCCCGAAAAGAATTATGAGAGCATGTTGTCACTTAGGCTGTTACTTTTGACCAGAAGTACTCAGAAACAAGTTTCCAAGCCAGAAGCATGTGGTTTGGTGAATTCTACAGTTGCAAGGCAGTTTCCTCTGGTTTCCATCACTAGTTGGTCAGAAAACAGCATCATGTCACTTTTAGCGTTTTCATGCCCCGAAAAGCAATTTGAGAGCATGTTGTCACTTAGGCTGTTACTTTTGACCAGAAGCACTCAGAAACAAGTTTCCAAGCCAGAAGCATGTGGTTTGGTGAATTCTACATTGGCAAGGCAGTTTCCTCTGGTTTCCATCACTAGTTGGTCAGAAAACAGCATCATGTCACTTTTAGCGTTGTCAGGCCCCGAAAAGCATTTTGAGAGCATGTTGTCACTTAGGCTGTTACTTTTGACAAGATGCACTCAGAAACAAGTTTCCAAGCCAGAAACATGTGGTTTGCTGAATTCTATAGTAATAAGGCAGTTTCCTCTGGTTTCCATCAGTAGTTGGTCAGAAAAAAGCATCATGTCACTTTTAGCGTTTTCAGGCTCCGAAAAGCATTTTGAGAGCATGTTGTCATTAGGCTGTTATGTTTGAGCACAAGCAGCCAGAAACATGTGGTTTGGTGAGTTCTATAGTAGCAAGGCAGTTTCATTTGGTTTCCATTACTAGTTGGTCAGAAAACAGCATCATGTCATTTTTAGTGTTTTCAGGCCCCGAAAATCATTTTGAGAGCATGTTGTCACTTAGGCTGTTACTTTTGACCAGAAGCACTCAGAAATAAGTTTCCAAGGTCAAAACATGTGGTTTGGTGAATTCTATAGTAGAAAGGCAGTTTCCTTTGCTTTCCATCACTAGTTGGTCAGAAAACAGCATCATGTCACTTTTAGCGTTTTCATGCCCCGAAAAGCAATTTGAGAGCATGTTGTCACTTAGGCTGTTACTTTTGACCAGAAGCACTCAGAAACAAGTTTCCAAGCCAGAAGCATGTGGTTTGGTGAATTCTACATTGGCAAGGCAGTTTCCTCTGGTTTCCATCACTAGTTGGTCAGAAAACAGCATCATGTCACTTCTAGCGTTGTCAGGCCCCGAAAAGGATTTTGAGAGCATGTTGTCACTTAGGCTGTTACTTTTGACAAGATGCACTCAGAAACAAGTTTCCAAGCCAGAAACATGTGGTTTGGTGAATTCTATAGTAGCAAGGTAGTTTCCTCTGGTTTCCATCACCAGTTGGTCAGAAAACAGCATCATGTCACTTTTAGTGTTGTCAGGCCCCGAAAGCATTTTGAGAGCATGTTGTCATTCAGGCTGTTACTTTTGACCAGAAGCACTCAGAAACAAGTTTCCAAGCCAGAAACATATGGTTTGCTGAATTCTATAGTAGCAAGGCAGTTTCCTTTGCTTTCCATCACTAGTTGGTCAGAAAACAGCATCATTTCACTTTTAGCGTTTTCATGCCCCGAAAAGCATTTTGAGAGCATGTTCTCAGTAAGGCTGTTACTTTTGAACAGAAGCACTCAGAAACAAGTTTCCAAGCCAGAAACATGTGGTTTGGTGGAATCTATATTAGCAAGGCAGTTTCCTCTGCTTTCCATCACTAGTTGATCAGAAAACAGCATCATGTCACTTTTAGTGTTTTCAGGCCCTGAAAAGCATTTTGAGAGCATGTTGTCACTTAGGCTGTTACTTTTGAGCAGAAGCACTCAGAAACAAGTTTCCAAGCCAGAAACATGTGGTTTGTTGAAATCTATAGTAGCAAGGCAGTTTCCTCTGCTTTCCATCACTAGTTGGTCAGAAAACAGCATCATGTCACTTCTAGCGTTGTCAGGCCCCGAAAAGCATTTTGAGAGCATGTTGTCACTTAGGCTGTTACTTTTGACCAGAAGCACTCAGAAACAAGTTTCCAAGCCAGAAACATGTCGTTTGGTGAATTCTATAGTAGCAAGGCAGTTTCCTGTGGATTCCATCACCAGTTGGTCAGAAAACAGCATCATGTCACTTTTAGTGTTTTCAGGCCCTGAAAAGCATTTTGAGAGCATGTTGTCACTTAGGCTGTTACTTTTGAGCAGAAGCACTCAGAAACAAGTTCACAAGCCAGAAACATGTGGTTTGGTGAATTCTATACTTCCAAGGCAGTTTCCTCTGGTTTCCATCACCAGTTGGTCAGAAAACAGCATCATGTCACTTTTAGTGTTTTCAGGCCCTGAAAAGCATTTTGAGAGCATGTTGTCACTTAGGCTGTTACTTTTGACCAGAAGCACTCAGAAACAAGTTTCCAAGCCAGAAACATGTGGTTTGGTGAAATCTATAGTAGCAAGGCAGTTTCCTCTGCTTTCCATCACTAGTTGGTCAGAAAACAGCATCATGTCACTTCTAGCGTTGTCAGGCCCCGAAAAGCATTTTGAGAGCATGTTGTCACTTAGGCTGTTACTTTTGACAAGATGCACTCAGAAACAAGTTTCCAAGCCAGAAACATGTGGTTTGCTGAATTCTATAGTAATAAGGCAGTTTCCTCTGCTTTCCATCACTAGTTGGTCAGAAAACAGCATCATGTCACTTTTAGCGTTGTCAGGCCCCGAAAAGCATTTTGAGAGCATGTTTTCACTTTGGCTGGTACTTTTGACAAGATGCACTCAGAAACAAGTTTCCAAGCCAGAAACATGTGGTTTGGTGAATTCTATAGTAGCAAGGTAGTTTCCTCTGGTTTCCATCACCAGTTGGTCAGAAAACAGCATCATGTCACTTTTAGTGTTGTCAGGCCCCGAAAGCATTTTGAGAGCATGTTGTCATTCAGGCTGTTACTTTTGACCAGAAGCACTCAGAAACAAGTTTCCAAGCCAGAAACATATGGTTTGCTGAATTCTATAGTAGCAAGGCAGTTTCCTTTGCTTTCCATCACTAGTTGGTCAGAAAACAGCATCATTTCACTTTTAGCGTTTTCATGCCCCGAAAAGCATTTTGAGAGCATGTTCTCAGTAAGGCTGTTACTTTTGAACAGAAGCACTCAGAAACAAGTTTCCAAGCCAGAAACATGTGGTTTGGTGGAATCTATATTAGCAAGGCAGTTTCCTCTGCTTTCCATCACTAGTTGATCAGAAAACAGCATCATGTCACTTTTAGTGTTTTCAGGCCCTGAAAAGCATTTTGAGAGCATGTTGTCACTTAGGCTGTTACTTTTGAGCAGAAGCACTCAGAAACAAGTTTCCAAGCCAGAAACATGTGGTTTGTTGAAATCTATAGTAGCAAGGCAGTTTCCTCTGCTTTCCATCACTAGTTGGTCAGAAAACAGCATCATGTCACTTCTAGCGTTGTCAGGCCCCGAAAAGCATTTTGAGAGCATGTTGTCACTTAGGCTGTTACTTTTGACCAGAAGCACTCAGAAACAAGTTTACAAGCCAGAAACATGTCGTTTGGTGAATTCTATAGTAGCAAGGCAGTTTCCTGTGGATTCCATCACCAGTTGGTCAGAAAACAGCATCATGTCACTTTTAGTGTTTTCAGGCCCTGAAAAGCATTTTGAGAGCATGTTGTCACTTAGGCTGTTACTTTTGAGCAGAAGCACTCAGAAACAAGTTCACAAGCCAGAAACATGTGGTTTGGTGAATTCTATACTTCCAAGGCAGTTTCCTCTGGTTTCCATCACCAGTTGGTCAGAAAACAGCATCATGTCACTTTTAGTGTTTTCAGGCCCTGAAAAGCATTTTGAGAGCATGTTGTCACTTAGGCTGTTACTTTTGACCAGAAGCACTCAGAAACAAGTTTCCAAGCCAGAAACATGTGGTTTGGTGAAATCTATAGTAGCAAGGCAGTTTCCTCTGCTTTCCATCACTAGTTGGTCAGAAAACAGCATCATGTCACTTCTAGCGTTGTCAGGCCCCGAAAAGCATTTTGAGAGCATGTTGTCACTTAGGCTGTTACTTTTGACAAGATGCACTCAGAAACAAGTTTCCAAGCCAGAAACATGTGGTTTGCTGAATTCTATAGTAATAAGGCAGTTTCCTCTGCTTTCCATCACTAGTTGGTCAGAAAACAGCATCATGTCACTTTTAGCGTTGTCAGGCCCCGAAAAGCATTTTGAGAGCATGTTTTCACTTTGGCTGGTACTTTTGACAAGATGCACTCAGAAACAATTTTCCAAGCCAGAAACATGTGGTTTGGTGAATTCTATAGTAGCAAGGCATTTTCCTCTGGTTTCCATCACTAGTTGGTCAGAAAACAGCATCATTTCACTTTTAGTGTTGTCAGGCCCCGAAAGCATTTTGAGAGCATGTTGTTACTTAGGCTGTTACTTTTGACAAGATGCACTCAGAAACAAGCTTCCAAGCCAGAAACATGTGGTTTGCTGAATTCTATAGTAGCAAGGCAGTTTCCTGTGGATTCCATCAGTAGTTGGTCAGAAAACAGCATCATGTCACTTTTAGCGTTTTCATGCCCCGAAAAGAATTATGAGAGCATGTTGTCACTTAGGCTGTTACTTTTGACCAGAAGTACTCAGAAACAAGTTTCCAAGCCAGAAGCATGTGGTTTGGTGAATTATACAGTTGCAAGGCAGTTTCCTCTGGTTTCCATCACTAGTTGGTCAGAAAACAGCATCATGTCACTTTTAGCGTTTTCATGCCCCGAAAAGCAATTTGAGAGCATGTTGTCACTTAGGCTGTTACTTTTGACCAGAAGCACTCAGAAACAAGTTTCCAAGCCAGAAGCATGTGGTTTGGTGAATTCTACATTGGCAAGGCAGTTTCCTCTGGTTTCCATCACTAGTTGGTCAGAAAACAGCATCATGTCACTTTTAGCGTTTTCATGCCCCGAAAAGAATTTTGAGAGCATGTTGTCACTTAGGCTGTTACTTTTGAACAGAAGCACTCAGAAACAATTTTCCAAGCCAGAAACATGTGGTTTGGTGAATTCTATAGTAGCAAGGCAGTTTCCTGTGGATTCCATCACCAGTTGGTTAGAAAACAGCATCATGTCACTTTTAGTGTTTTCAGGCCGTGAAAAGCATTTTGAGAGCATGTTGTCACTTAGGCTGTTACTTTTGACCAGAAGCACTCAGAAACAAGTTTCCAAGCCAGAAACATGTGGTTTGGTGAAATCTATAGTAGCAAGGCAGTTTCCTCTGCTTTCCATCACTAGTTGGTCAGAAAACAGCATCATGTCACTTCTAGCGTTGTCAGGCCCCGAAAAGCATTTTGAGAGCATGTTGTCACTTAGGCTGTTACTTTTGACAAGATGCACTCAGAAACAAGTTTCCAAGCCAGAAACATGTGGTTTGCTGAATTCTATAGTAATAAGGCAGTTTCCTCTGGTTTCCATCAGTAGTTGGTCAGAAAAAAGCATCATGTCACTTTTAGCGTTTTCAGGCTCCGAAAAGCATTTTGAGAGCATGTTGTCATTAGGCTGTTATGTTTGAGCACAAGCAGCCAGAAACATGTGGTTTGGTGAGTTCTATAGTAGCAAGGCAGTTTCATTTGGTTTCCATTACTAGTTGGTCAGAAAACAGCATCATGTCATTTTTAGTGTTTTCAGGCCCCGAAAATCATTTTGAGAGCATGTTGTCACTTAGGCTGTTACTTTTGACCAGAAGCACTCAGAAATAAGTTTCCAAGGTCAAAACATGTGGTTTGGTGAATTCTATAGTAGAAAGGCAGTTTCCTTTGCTTTCCATCACTAGTTGGTCAGAAAACAGCATCATTTCACTTTTAGTGTTGTCAGGCCCCGAAAGCATTTTGAGAGCATGTTGTTACTTAGGCTGTTACTTTTGACAAGATGCACTCAGAAACAAGCTTCCAAGCCAGAAACATGTGGTTTAGTGAATTCTATAGTAGCAAGGCAGTTTCCTGTGGATTCCATCAGTAGTTGGTCAGAAAACAGCATCATGTCACTTTTAGCATTTTCATGCCCCGAAAAGAAATTATGAGAGCATGTTGTCACTTAGGCTGTTACTTTTGACAAGATGCACTCAGAAACAAGTTTCCAAGCCAGAAACATGTGGTTTGCTGAATTCTATAGTAGCAAGGTAGTTTCTGTTGCTTTCCATCACTAGTTGGTCAGAAAACAGCATCATGTCACTTTTAGCGTTTTCATGCCCCGAAAAGGATTTTGAGAGCATGTTGTCACTTAGGCTGTTACTTTTAACCAGAAGCACTCAGAAACAAGTTTCCAAGCCAGAAACATGTGGTTTAGTGAATTCTATAGTAACAAGGCAGTTTCCTCTGGTTTCCATCACTGGTTGGTCAGAAAACAGCATCATGTCACTTCTAGCGTTGTCAGGCCCCGAAAAGCATTTTGAGAGCATGTTGTCACTTAGGCTGTTACTTTTGACCAGAAGCACTCAGAAACAAGTTTACAAGCCAGAAACATGTGGTTTGCTGAAATCTATAGTAGCAAGGCATTTTCCACTGGTTTCCATCACTAGTTGGTCAGAAAACAGCATCATGTCACTTTTAGCGTTTTCATGCCCCGAAAAGAAATTATGAGAGCATGTTGTCACTTAGGCTGTTACTTTTGACAAGATGCACTCAGAAACAAGTTTCCAAGCCAGAAACATGTGGTTTGCTGAATTCTATAGTAGCAAGGTAGTTTCTGTTGCTTTCCATCACTAGTTGGTCAGAAAACAGCATCATGTCACTTTTAGCGTTTTCATGCCCCGAAAAGCATTTTGAGAGCATGTTGTCACTTAGGCTGTTACTTTTGACAAGATGCACTCAGAAACAAGTTTCCAAGCCAGAAACATGTGGTTTGCTGAATTCTATAGTAGCAAGGCAGTTTCCTCTGGTTTCCATCACTAGGTGGTCAGAAAACAGCATCATGTCACTTTTAGCGTTTTCATGCCCCGAAAAGCATTTTGAGAGCATGTTGTCACTTAGGCTGTTACTTTTAACCAGAAGCACTCAGAAACAAGTTTCCAAGCCAGAAACATGTGGTTTAGTGAATTCTATAGTAACAAGGCAGTTTCCTCTGGTTTCCATCACTAGTTGGTCAGAAAACAGCATCATTTCACTTTTAGCGTTTTCATGCCCCGAAAAGGATTTTGAGAGCATGTTCTCAGTTAGGCTGTTACTTTTGAACAGAAGCACTCAGAAACAATTTTCCAAGCCAGAAGCATGTGGTTTGGTGAATTCTATAGTAGCAAGGCAGTTTCTTTTGCTTTCCATCACTACTTGGTCAGAAAACAGCATCATGTCACTTTTAGCGTTTTCATGCCCCGAAAAGCATTTTGAGAGCATGTTCTCACTTAGGCTGTTACTTTTGACCAGAAGCACTCAGAAACAAGTTTACAAGCCAGAAACATGTCGTTTGGTGAATTCTATAGTAGCAAGGCAGTTTCCTCTGGTTTCCATCACTAGTTGGTCAGAAAACAGCATCATTTCACTTTTAGTGTTGTCAGGCCCCGAAAGCATTTTGAGAGCATGTTGTTACTTAGGCTGTTACTTTTGACAAGATGCACTCAGAAACAAGCTTCCAAGCCAGAAACATGTGGTTTGCTGAATTCTATAGTAGCAAGGCAGTTTCCTGTGGATTCCATCAGTAGTTGGTCAGAAAACAGCATCATGTCACTTTTAGCGTTTTCATGCCCCGAAAAGAATTATGAGAGCATGTTGTCACTTAGGCTGTTACTTTTGACCAGAAGCACTCAGAAACAAGTTTCCAAGCCAGAAGCATGTGGTTTGGTGAATTCTACAGTTGCAAGGCAGTTTCCTCTGGTTTCCATCACTAGTTGGTCAGAAAACAGCATCATGTCACTTCTAGCGTTGTCAGGCCCCGAAAAGCATTTTGAGAGCATGTTGTCACTTAGGCTGTTACTTTTGACAAGATGCACTCAGAAACAAGTTTCCAAGCCAGAAACATGTGGTTTGCTGAATTCTATAGTAGCAAGGCAGTTTCCTTTGCTTTCCATCACTAGTTGGTCAGAAAACAGCATCATGTCACTTTTAGCGTTTTCATGCCCCGAAAAGCAATTTGAGAGCATGTTGTCACTTAGGCTGTTACTTTTGACCAGAAGCACTCAGAAACAAGTTTCCAAGCCAGAAGCATGTGGTTTGGTGAATTCTACATTGGAAAGGCAGTTTCCTCTGGTTTCCATCACTAGTTGGTCAGAAAACAGCATCATGTCACTTTTAGCGTTTTCATGCCCCGAAAAGAATTTTGAGAGCATGTTGTCACTTAGGCTGTTACTTTTGAGCAGAAGCACTCAGAAACAAGTTTACAAGCCAGAAACATGTGGTTTGGTGAATTCTATACTACCAAGGCAGTTTCCTCTGGTTTCCATCAGCAGTTGGTCAGAAAACAGCATCATGTCACTTTTAGTGTTTTCAGGCCCTGAAAAGCATTTTGAGAGCATGTTGTCACTTAGGCTGTTACTTTTGACCAGAAGCACTCAGAAACAAGTTTCCAAGCCAGAAACATGTGGTTTGGTGAAATCTATAGTAGCAAGGCAGTTTCCTCTGCTTTCCATCACTAGTTGGTCAGAAAACAGCATCATGTCACTTCTAGCGTTGTCAGGCCCCGAAAAGCATTTTGAGAGCATGTTGTCACTTAGGCTGTTACTTTTGACAAGATGCACTCAGAAACAAGTTTCCAAGCCAGAAACATGTGGTTTGCTGAATTCTATAGTAGCAAGGTAGTTTCTTTTGCTTTCCATCAGTAGTTGGTCAGAAAACAGCATCATGTCACTTTTAGCGTTTTCATGCCCCGAAAAGCATTTTGAGAGCATGTCGTCACTTAGGCTGTTACTTTTGACCAGAAGCACTCAGAAACAAGTTTCCAAGCCAGAAACATGTGGTTTGGTGAAATCTATAGTAGCAAGGCAGTTTCCTCTGCTTTCCATCACTGGTTGGTCAGAAAACAGCATCATGTCACTTCTAGCGTTGTCAGGCCCCGAAAAGCATTTTGAGAGCATGTTGTCACTTAGGCTGTTACTTTTGACCAGAAGCACTCAGAAACAAGTTTACAAGCCAGAAACATGTGGTTTGCTGAAATCTATAGTAGCAAGGCATTTTCCACTGGTTTCCATCACTAGTTGGTCAGAAAACAGCATCATGTCACTTTTAGCGTTTTCATGCCCCGAAAAGAAATTATGAGAGCATGTTGTCACTTAGGCTGTTACTTTTGACAAGATGCACTCAGAAACAAGTTTCCAAGCCAGAAACATGTGGTTTGCTGAATTCTATAGTAGCAAGGTAGTTTCTGTTGCTTTCCATCACTAGTTGGTCAGAAAACAGCATCATGTCACTTTTAGCGTTTTCATGCCCCGAAAAGGATTTTGAGAGCATGTTGTCACTTAGGCTGTTACTTTTGACAAGATGCACTCAGAAACAAGTTTCCAAGCCAGAAACATGTGGTTTAGTGAATTCTATAGTAACAAGGCAGTTTCCTCTGGTTTCCATCACTAGTTGGTCAGAAAACAGCATCATTTCACTTTTAGCGTTTTGATGCCCCGAAAAGGATTTTGAGAGCATGTTCTCAGTTAGGCTGTTACTTTTGAACAGAAGCACTCAGAAACAATTTTCCAAGCCAGAAGCATGTGGTTTGGTGAATTCTATAGTAGCAACGCAGTTTCTTTTGCTTTCCATCACTAGTTGGTCAGAAAACAGCATCATGTCACTTTTAGCGTTTTCATGCCCCGAAAAGCATTTTGAGAGCATGTTCTCACTTAGGCTGTTACTTTTGACCAGAAGCACTCAGAAACAAGTTTCCAAGCCAGAAACATGTGGTTTGCTGAATTCTATAGTAGCAAGGCATTTTCCTCTGGTTTCCATCACTAGTTGGTCAGAAAACAGCATCATTTCACTTTTAGTGTTGTCAGGCCCCGAAAGCATTTTGAGAGCATGTTGTTACTTAGGCTGTTACTTTTGACAAGATGCACTCAGAAACAAGCTTCCAAGCCAGAAACATGTGGTTTGCTGAATTCTATAGTAGCAAGGCAGTTTCCTGTGGATTCCATCAGTAGTTGGTCAGAAAACAGCATCATGTCACTTTTAGCGTTTTCATGCCCCGAAAAGAATTATGAGAGCATGTTGTCACTTAGGCTGTTACTTTTGACCAGAAGCACTCAGAAACAAGTTTCCAAGCCAGAAGCATGTGGTTTGGTGAATTCTACAGTTGCAAGGCAGTTTCCTCTGGTTTCCATCACTAGTTGGTCAGAAAACAGCATCATGTCACTTCTAGCGTTGTCAGGCCCCGAAAAGCATTTTGAGAGCATGTTGTCACTTAGGCTGTTACTTTAGAACAGAAGCACTCAGAAACAATTTTCCAAGCCAGAAACATGTGGTTTGGTGAATTCTATAGTAGCAAGGCAGTTTCCTGTGGATTCCATCACCAGTTGGTCAGAAAACAGCATCATGTCACTTTTAGTGTTTTCAGGCCCTGAAAAGCATTTTGAGAGCATGTTGTCACTTAGGCTGTTACTTTTGAGCAGAAGCACTCAGAAACAAGTTTACAAGCCAGAAACATGTGGTTTGGTGAATTCTATACTACCAAGGCAGTTTCCTCTGGTTTCCATCACCAGTTGGTCAGAAAACAGCATCATGTCACTTTTAGTGTTTTCAGGCCCTGAAAAGCATTTTGAGAGCATGTTGTCACTTAGGCTGTTACTTTTGACCAGAAGCACTCAGAAACAAGTTTCCAAGCCAGAAACATGTGGTTTGGTGAAATCTATAGTAGCAAGGCAGTTTCCTCTGCTTTCCATCACTAGTTGGTCAGAAAACAGCATCATGTCACTTCTAGCGTTGTCAGGCCCCGAAAAGCATTTTGAGAGCATGTTGTCACTTAGGCTGTTACTTTTGACCAGAAGCACTCAGAAACAAGTTTCCAAGCCAGAGACATGTGGTTTGGTGAATTCTGTAGTAGCAAGGCAATTTCCTGTGGTTTCCATCACTAGTTGGTCAGAAAACAGCATCGTCTCACTTTTAGTGTTTTCATGCCCCGAAAAGCATTTTGACAGCATGTTGTCATTCAGGCTGTTACTTTTGACCAGAAGCACTCAGAAACAAGTTTCCAAGCCAGAAACATATGGTTTGCTGAATTGTATAGTAGCAAGGCAGTTTCCTTTGCTTTCCATCACTAGTTGGTCAGAAAACAGCATCATTTCACTTTTAGCGTTGTCAGGCCCCGAAAAGGATTTTGAGAGCATGTTCTCAGTTAGGCTGTTACTTTTGACCAGAAGCACTCAGAAACAAGTTTACAAGCCAGAAACATGTGGTTTGCTGAATTCTATAGTAGCAAGGCAGTTTCCCGTGGATTCCATCACTAGTTGGTCAGAAAACAGCATCATGTCACTTCTAGCGTTGTCAGGCCCCGAAAAGTATTTTGAGAGCATGTTGTCACTTAGGCTGTTACTTTTGACAAGATGCACTCAGAAACAAGTTTCCAAGCCAGAAACATGTGGTTTGGTGAATTCTATACGACCAGGGCAGTTTCCTCTGGTTTCCATCACCAGTTGGTCAGAAAACAGCATCATGTCACTTTTAGTGTTTTCAGGCCCTGAAAAGCATTTTGAGAGCATGTTGTCACTTAGGCTGTTACTTTTGACCAGAAGCACTCAGAAACAAGTTTCCAAGCCAGAAACATGTGGTTTGGTGAAATCTATAGTAGCAAGGCAGTTTCCTCTGCTTTCCATCACTAGTTGGTCAGAAAACAGCATCATTTCACTTCTAGCGTTGTCAGGCACCGAAAAGCATTTTGAGAGCATGTTGTCACTTAGGCTGTTACTTTTGACAAGATGCACTCAGAAACAAGTTTCCAAGCCAGAAACATGTGGTTTGGTGAATTCTATAGTAGTAAGGCATTTTCCTCTGGTTTCCATCACTAGTTGGTCAGAAAACAGCATCATTTCACTTTTAGCGTTTTCATGCCCCGAAAAGCAATTTGAGAGCATGTTGTCACTTAGGCTGTTACTTTTGACAAGATGCACTCAGAAACAAGTTTCCAAGCCAGAAACATGTGGTTTGGTGAATTCTATAGTAGCAAGGCATTTTCCTCTGGTTTCCATCACTAGTTGGTCAGAAAACAGCATCGTCTCACTTTTAGTGTTTTCATGCCCCGAAAAGCATTTTGAGAGCATGTTGTCATTCAGGCTGTTACTTTTGACCAGAAGCACTCAGAAACAAGTTTCCAAGCCAGAAACATATGGTTTGCTGAATTCTATAGTAGCAAGGCAGTTTCCTTTGCTTTCCATCACTAGTTGGTCAGAAAACAGCATCATTTCACTTTTAGCGTTTTCATGCCCCGAAAAGCATTTTGAGAGCATGTTCTCAGTAAGGCTGTTACTTTTGAACAGAAGCACTCAGAAACAAGTTTCCAAGCCAGAAACATGTGGTTTGGTGAAATCTATATTAGCAAGGCAGTTTCCTCTGCTATCCATCACTAGTTGATCAGAAAACAGCATCATGTCACTTTTAGTGTTTTCAGGCCCTGAAAAGCATTTTGAGAGCATGTTGTCACTTAGGCTGTTACTTTTGAGCAGAAGCACTCAGAAACAAGTTTCCAAGCCAGAAACATGTGGTTTGTTGAAATCTATAGTAGCAAGGCAGTTTCCTCTGCTTTCCATCACTAGTTGGTCAGAAAACAGCATCATGTCACTTCTAGCCTTGTCAGGCCCCGAAAAGCATTTTGAGAGCATGTTGTCACTTAGGCTGTTACTTTTGACCAGAAGCACTCAGAAACAAGTTTACAAGCCAGAAACATGTGGTTTGCTGAAATCTATAGTAGCAAGGCAGTTTCCTCTGCTTTCCATCACTAGTTGGTCAGAAAACAGCATCATGTCACTTCTAGCCTTGTCAGGCCCCGAAAAGCATTTTGAGAGCATGTTGTCACTTAGGCTGTTACTTTTGACCAGAAGCACTCAGAAACAAGTTTACAAGCCAGAAACATGTCGTTTGGTGAATTCTATAGTAGCAAGGCAGTTTCCTCTGGTTTCCATCACTAGTTGGTCAGAAAACAGCATCATGTCACTTTTCGGGTTTTCATGCCCCGAAAAGCATTTTGAGAGCATGTTGTCACTTCGGCTGTTACTTTTGACAAGATGCACTCAGAAACAAGTTTCCAAGCCAGAAACATGTGGTTTGGTGAAATCTATAGTAGCAAGGCAGTTTCCTCTGCTTTCCATCACTAGTTGGTCAGAAAACAGCATCATGTCACTTCTGGCGTTGTCAGGCCCCGAAAAGCATTTTGAGAGAATGTTGTCATTTAGGCTGTTACTTTTGACCAGAAGCACTCAGAAACAATTTTCCAAGCCAGAAACATGTGGTTTGCTGAATTCTATAGTAGCAAGGCAGTTTCCTCTGGTTTCCATCACTAGTTGGTCAGAAAACAGCATCATGTCACTTTTCGCGTTTTCATGCCCCGAAAAGGATTTTGAGAGCATGTTTTCACTTAGGCTGGTACTTTTGACAAGATGCACTCAGAAACAATTTTCCAAGCCAGAAACATGTGGTTTGCTGAATTCTATAGTAGCAAGGCATTTTCCTCTGGTTTCCATCACTAGTTGGTCAGAAAACAGCATCATTTCACTTTTAGCGTTTTCATGCCCTGAAAAGCAATTTGAGAGCATGTTGTCACTTAGGCTGTTACTTTTGACTAGAAGCACTCAAAAACAAGTTTACAAGCCAGAAACATGTGGTTTGGTGAATTCTATAGTAGCAATGCAGTTTCCTCTGATTTCCATCACTAGTTGGTCAGAAAACAGCATCATGTCACTTTTCGCGTTTTCATGCCCCGAAAAGCATTTTGAGAGCATGTTGTCACTTAGGCTGTTACTTTTGACAAGATGCACTCAGAAACAAGTTTCCAAGCCAGAAACATGTGGTTTGCTGAATTCTATAGTAGCAAGGCAGTTTCCTCTGGTTTCCATCACTAGGTGGTCAGAAAACAGCATCATGTCACTTTTTGCGTTTTCATGCCCCGAAAAGCATTTTGAGAGCATGTTGTCACTTAGGCTGTTACTTTTGACAAGATGCACTCAGAAACAAGTTTCCAAGCCAGAAACTTGTGGTTTGGTGAATTCTATAGTAGCAAGGCATTTTCCTCTGGTTTCCATCACTAGTTGGTCAGAAAACAGCATCGTCTCACTTTTAGTGTTTTCATGCCCCGAAAAGCATTTTGAGAGCATGTTGTCATTCAGGCTGTTACTTTTGACCAGAAGCACTCAGAAACAAGTTTCCAAGCCAGAAACATATGGTTTGCTGAATTCTATAGTAGCAAGGCAGTTTCCTTTGCTTTCCATCACTAGTTGGTCAGAAAACAGCATCATTTCACTTTTAGCGTTTTCATGCCCCGAAAAGCATTTTGAGAGCATGTTCTCAGTAAGGCTGTTACTTTTGAACAGAAGCACTCAGAAACAAGTTTCCAAGCCAGAAACATGTGGTTTGGTGGAATCTATATTAGCAAGGCAGTTTCCTCTGCTTTCCATCACTAGTTGATCAGAAAACAGCATCATGTCACTTTTAGTGTTTTCAGGCCCTGAAAAGCATTTTGAGAGCATGTTGTCACTTAGGCTGTTACTTTTGACCAGAAGCACTCAGAAACAAGTTTACAAGCCAGAAACATGTGGTTTGCTGAAATCTATAGTAGCAAGGCATTTTCCACTGGTTTCCATCACTAGTTGGTCAGAAAACAGCATCATGTCACTTTTAGCGTTTTCATGCCCCGAAAAGAAATTATGAGAGCATGTTGTCACTTAGGCTGTTACTTTTGACAAGATGCACTCAGAAACAAGTTTCCAAGCCAGAAACATGTGGTTTGCTGAATTCTATAGTAGCAAGGTAGTTTCTGTTGCTTTCCATCACTAGTTGGTCAGAAAACAGCATCATGTCACTTTTAGCGTTTTCATGCCCCGAAAAGCATTTTGAGAGCATGTTGTCACTTAGGCTGTTACTTTTGACAAGATGCACTCAGAAACAAGTTTCCAAGCCAGAAACATGTGGTTTGCTGAATTCTATAGTAGCAAGGCAGTTTCCTCTGGTTTCCATCACTAGGTGGTCAGAAAACAGCATCATGTCACTTTTAGCGTTTTCATGCCCCGAAAAGCATTTTGAGAGCATGTTGTCACTTAGGCTGTTACTTTTAACCAGAAGCACTCAGAAACAAGTTTCCAAGCCAGAAACATGTGGTTTAGTGAATTCTATAGTAACAAGGCAGTTTCCTCTGGTTTCCATCACTAGTTGGTCAGAAAACAGCATCATTTCACTTTTAGCGTTTTCATGCCCCGAAAAGGATTTTGAGAGCATGTTCTCAGTTAGGCTGTTACTTTTGAACAGAAGCACTCAGAAACAATTTTCCAAGCCAGAAGCATGTGGTTTGGTGAATTCTATAGTAGCAAGGCAGTTTCTTTTGCTTTCCATCACTACTTGGTCAGAAAACAGCATCATGTCACTTTTAGCGTTTTCATGCCCCGAAAAGCATTTTGAGAGCATGTTCTCACTTAGGCTGTTACTTTTGACCAGAAGCACTCAGAAACAAGTTTCCAAGCCAGAAACATGTGGTTTGGTGAAATCTATAGAAGCAAGGCAGTTTCCTCTGCTTTCCATCACTGGTTGGTCAGAAAACAGCATCATGTCACTTCTAGCGTTGTCAGGCCCCGAAAAGCATTTTGAGAGCATGTTGTCACTTAGGCTGTTACTTTTGACCAGAAGCACTCAGAAACAAGTTTACAAGCCAGAAACATGTGGTTTGCTGAAATCTATAGTAGCAAGGCATTTTCCACTGGTTTCCATCACTAGTTGGTCAGAAAACAGCATCATGTCACTTTTAGCGTTTTCATGCCCCGAAAAGAAATTATGAGAGCATGTTGTCACTTAGGCTGTTACTTTTGACAAGATGCACTCAGAAACAAGTTTCCAAGCCAGAAACATGTGGTTTGCTGAATTCTATAGTAGCAAGGTAGTTTCTGTTGCTTTCCATCACTAGTTGGTCAGAAAACAGCATCATGTCACTTTTAGCGTTTTCATGCCCCGAAAAGCATTTTGAGAGCATGTTGTCACTTAGGCTGTTACTTTTGACAAGATGCACTCAGAAACAAGTTTCCAAGCCAGAAACATGTGGTTTGCTGAATTCTATAGTAGCAAGGCAGTTTCCTCTGGTTTCCATCACTAGGTGGTCAGAAAACAGCATCATGTCACTTTTAGCGTTTTCATGCCCCGAAAAGCATTTTGAGAGCATGTTGTCACTTAGGCTGTTACTTTTAACCAGAAGCACTCAGAAACAAGTTTCCAAGCCAGAAACATGTGGTTTAGTGAATTCTATAGTAACAAGGCAGTTTCCTCTGGTTTCCATCACTAGTTGGTCAGAAAACAGCATCATTTCACTTTTAGCGTTTTGATGCCCCGAAAAGGATTTTGAGAGCATGTTCTCAGTTAGGCTGTTACTTTTGAACAGAAGCACTCAGAAACAATTTTCCAAGCCAGAAGCATGTGGTTTGGTGAATTCTATAGTAGCAAGGCAGTTTCTTTTGCTTTCCATCACTAGTTGGTCAGAAAACAGCATCATGTCACTTTTAGCGTTTTCATGCCCCGAAAAGCATTTTGAGAGCATGTTCTCACTTAGGCTGTTACTTTTGACCAGAAGCACTCAGAAACAAGTTTCCAAGCCAGAAACATGTGGTTTGCTGAATTCTATAGTAGCAAGGCATTTTCCTCTGGTCTCCATCACTAGTTGGTCAGAAAACAGCATCATTTCACTTTTAGTGTTGTCAGGCCCCGAAAGCATTTTGAGAGCATGTTGTTACTTAGGCTGTTACTTTTGACAAGATGCACTCAGAAACAAGCTTCCAAGCCAGAAACATGTGGTTTGCTGAATTCTATAGTAGCAAGGCAGTTTCCTGTGGATTCCATCAGTAGTTGGTCAGAAAACAGCATCATGTCACTTTTAGCGTTTTCATGCCCCGAAAAGAATTATGAGAGCATGTTGTCACTTAGGCTGTTACTTTTGACCAGAAGCACTCAGAAACAAGTTTCCAAGCCAGAAGCATGTGGTTTGGTGAATTCTACAGTTGCAAGGCAGTTTCCTCTGGTTTCCATCAGTAGTTGGTCAGAAAACAGCATCATGTCACTTTTAGCGTTTTCATGCCCCGAAAAGCAATTTGAGAGCATGTTGTCACTTAGGCTGTTACTTTTGACCAGAAGCACTCAGAAACAAGTTTCCAAGCCAGAAGCATGTGGTTTGGTGAATTCTACATTGGCAAGGCAGTTTCCTCTGGTTTCCATCACTAGTTGGTCAGAAAACAGCATCATGTCACTTTTAGCGTTTTCATGCCCCGAAAAGAATTTTGAGAGCATGTTGTCACTTAGGCTGTTACTTTAGAACAGAAGCACTCAGAAACAATTTTCCAAGCCAGAAACATGTGGTTTGGTGAATTCTATAGTAGCAAGGCAGTTTCCTGTGGATTCCATCACCAGTTGGTCAGAAAACAGCATCATGTCACTTTTAGTGTTTTCAGGCCCTGAAAAGCATTTTGAGAGCATGTTGTCACTTAGGCTGTTACTTTTGAGCAGAAGCACTCAGAAACAAGTTTACAAGCCAGAAACATGTGGTTTGGTGAATTCTATACTACCAAGGCAGTTTCCTCTGGTTTCCATCACCAGTTGGTCAGAAAACAGCATCATGTCACTTTTAGTGTTTTCAGGCCCTGAAAAGCATTTTGAGAGCATGTTGTCACTTAGGCTGTTACTTTTGACCAGAAGCACTCAGAAACAAGTTTCCAAGCCAGAAACATGTGGTTTGGTGAAATCTATAGTAGCAAGGCAGTTTCCTCTGCTTTCCATCACTAGTTGGTCAGAAAACAGCATCATGTCACTTCTAGCGTTGTCAGGCCCCGAAAAGCATTTTGAGAGCATGTTGTGACTTAGGCTGTTACTTTTGACAAGATGCACTCAGAAACAAGTTTCCAAGCCAGAAACATGTGGTTTGCTGAATTCTATAGTAATAAGGCAGTTTCCTCTGGTTTCCATCAGTAGTTGGTCAGAAAAAAGCATCATGTCACTTTTAGCGTTTTCAGGCTCCGAAAAGCATTTTGAGAGCATGTTGTCATTGGGCTGTTATGTTTGAGCACAAGCAGCCAGAAACATGTGGTTTGGTGAGTTCTATAGTAGCAAGGCAGTTTCATTTGATTTCCATTACTAGTTGGTCAGAAAACAGCATCATGTCATTTTTAGTGTTTTCAGGCCCCGAAAATCATTTTGAGAGCATGTTGTCACTTAGGCTGTTACTTTTGACCAGAAGCACTCAGAAATAAGTTTCCAAGGTCAAAACATGTGGTTTGGTGAATTCTATAGTATCAAGGCAGTTTCCTGTGGTTTCCATCACTAGTTGGTCAGAAAACAACATAATGTCACTTTTAGTGTTTTCAGGCCCCGAAAAGCATTTTGAGAGCATGTTGTCATTCAGGCTGTTACTTTTGACCAGAAGCACTCAGAAACAAGTTTCCAAGCCAGAAACATATGGTTTGCTGAATTCTATAGTAGCAAGGCAGTTTCCTTTGCTTTCCATCACTAGTTGGTCAGAAAACAGCATCATTTCACTTTTAGCGTTTTCATGCCCCGAAAAGCATTTTGAGAGCATATTCTCAGTAAGGCTGTTACTTTTGAACAGAAGCACTCAGAAACAAGTTTCCAAGCCAGAAACATGTGGTTTGGTTGAATCTATATTAGCAAGGCAGTTTCCTCTGCTTTCCATCACTAGTTGATCAGAAAACAGCATCATGTCACTTTTAGTGTTTTCAGGCCCTGAAAAGCATTTTGAGAGCATGTTGTCACTTAGGCTGTTACTTTTGAGCAGAAGCACTCAGAAACAAGTTTACAAGCCAGAAACATGTGGTTTGGTGAATTCTATAGTAGCAATGCAGTTTCCTCTGATTTCCATCACTAGTTGGTCAGAAAACAGCATCATGTCACTTTTCGCGTTTTCATGCCCCGAAAAGCATTTTGAGAGCATGTTGTCATTCAGGCTGTTACTTTTGACCAGAAGCACTCAGAAACAAGTTTCCAAGCCAGAAACATGTGGTTTGGTGAAATCTATATTAGCAAGGCAGTTTCCTCTGCTTTCCATCACTAGTTGATCAGAAAACAGCATCATGTCACTTTTAGTGTTTTCAGGCCCTGAAAAGCATTTTGAGAGCATGTTGTCACTTAGGCTGTTACTTTTGAGCAGAAGCACTCAGAAACAAGTTTCCAAGCCAGAAACATGTGGTTTGGTGAAATCTATAGTAGCAAGGCAGTTTCTTCTGCTTTCCATCACTAGTTGGTCAGAAAACAGCATCATGTCACTTCTAGTGTTGTCAGGCCCCGAAAAGCATTTTGAGAGCATGTTGTCACTTAGGCTGTTACTTTTGACCAGAAGCACTCAGAAACAAGTTTCCAAGCCAGAAACATGTGGTTTGCTGAAATCTATAATAGCAAGGCAGTTTCCTCTGCTTTCCATCACTAGTTGGTCAGAAAACAGCATCATGTCACTTCTAGCCTTGTCAGGCCCCGAAAAGCATTTTGAGAGCATGTTGTCACTTAGGCTGTTACTTTTGACCAGAAGCACTCAGAAACAAGTTTACAAGCCAGAAACATGTCGTTTGGTGAATTCTATAGTAGCAAGGCAGTTTCCTCTGGTTTCCATCACTAGTTGGTCAGAAAACAGCATCATTTCACTTTTAGCGTTTTCATGCCCTGAAAAGCAATTTGAGAGCATGTTGTCACTTAGGCTGTTACTTTTGACAAGATGCACTCAGAAACAAGTTTCCAAGCCAGAAACATGTGGTTTGCTGAATTCTATAGTAGCAAGGCAGTTTCCTCTGGTTTCCATCACTAGTTGGTCAGAAAACAGCATCATGTCACTTTTCGCGTTTTCATGCCCCGAAAAGGATTTTGAGAGCATGTTTTCACTTTGGCTGGTACTTTTGACAAGATGCACTCAGAAACAATTTTCCAAGCCAGAAACATGTGGTTTGCTGAATTCTATAGTAGCAAGGCAGTTTCCTGTGGATTCCATCAGTAGTTGGTCAGAAAACAGCATCATGTCACTTTTAGCGTTTTCATGCCCCGAAAAGAATTATGAGAGCATGTTGTCACTTAGGCTGTTACTTTTGACCAGAAGCACTCAGAAACAAGTTTCCAAGCCAGAAGCATGTGGTTTGGTGAATTCTACAGTTGCAAGGCAGTTTCCTCTGGTTTCCATCACTAGTTGGTCAGAAAACAGCATCATGTCACTTTTAGCGTTTTCATGCCCCGAAAAGCAATTTGAGAGCATGTTGTCACTTAGGCTGTTACTTTTGACCAGAAGCACTCAGAAACAAGTTTCCAAGCCAGAAGCATGTGGTTTGGTGAATTCTACATTGGCAAGGCAGTTTCCTCTGGTTTCCATCACTAGTTGGTCAGAAAACAGCATCATGTCACTTTTAGCGTTTTCATGCCCCGAAAAGAATTTTGAGAGCATGTTGTCACTTAGGCTGTTACTTTTGAACAGAAGCACTCAGAAACAATTTTCCAAGCCAGAAACATGTGGTTTGGTGAATTCTATAGTAGCAAGGCAGTTTCCTGTGGATTCCATCACCAGTTGGTCAGAAAACAGCATCATGTCACTTTTAGTGTTTTTAGGCCGTGAAAAGCATTTTGAGAGCATGTTGTCACTTAGGCTGTTACTTTTGAGCAGAAGCACTCAGAAACAAGTTTCCAAGCCAGAAACATGTGGTTTGCTGAATTCTATAGTAATAAGGCAGTTTCCTCTGCTTTCCATCACTAGTTGGTCAGAAAACAGCATCATGTCACTTTTAGCGTTGTCAGGCCCCGAAAAGCATTTTGAGAGCATGTTTTCACTTTGGCTGGTACTTTTGACAAGATGCACTCAGAAACAAGTTTCCAAGCCAGAAACATGTGGTTTGGTGAATTCTATAGTAGCAAGGTAGTTTCCTCTGGTTTCCATCACCAGTTGGTCAGAAAACAGCATCATGTCACTTTTAGTGTTGTCAGGCCCCGAAAGCATTTTGAGAGCATGTTGTCATTCAGGCTGTTACTTTTGACCAGAAGCACTCAGAAACAAGTTTCCAAGCCAGAAACATATGGTTTGCTGAATTCTATAGTAGCAAGGCAGTTTCCTTTGCTTTCCATCACTAGTTGGTCAGAAAACAGCATCATTTCACTTTTAGCGTTTTCATGCCCCGAAAAGCATTTTGAGAGCATGTTCTCAGTAAGGCTGTTACTTTTGAACAGAAGCACTCAGAAACAAGTTTCCAAGCCAGAAACATGTGGTTTGGTGGAATCTATATTAGCAAGGCAGTTTCCTCTGCTTTCCATCACTAGTTGATCAGAAAACAGCATCATGTCACTTTTAGTGTTTTCAGGCCCTGAAAAGCATTTTGAGAGCATGTTGTCACTTAGGCTGTTACTTTTGAGCAGAAGCACTCAGAAACAAGTTTCCAAGCCAGAAACATGTGGTTTGTTGAAATCTATAGTAGCAAGGCAGTTTCCTCTGCTTTCCATCACTAGTTGGTCAGAAAACAGCATCATGTCACTTCTAGCGTTGTCAGGCCCCGAAAAGCATTTTGAGAGCATGTTGTCACTTAGGCTGTTACTTTTGACCAGAAGCACTCAGAAACAAGTTTACAAGCCAGAAACATGTCGTTTGGTGAATTCTATAGTAGCAAGGCAGTTTCCTGTGGATTCCATCACCAGTTGGTCAGAAAACAGCATCATGTCACTTTTAGTGTTTTCAGGCCCTGAAAAGCATTTTGAGAGCATGTTGTCACTTAGGCTGTTACTTTTGAGCAGAAGCACTCAGAAACAAGTTCACAAGCCAGAAACATGTGGTTTGGTGAATTCTATACTTCCAAGGCAGTTTCCTCTGGTTTCCATCACCAGTTGGTCAGAAAACAGCATCATGTCACTTTTAGTGTTTTCAGGCCCTGAAAAGCATTTTGAGAGCATGTTGTCACTTAGGCTGTTACTTTTGACCAGAAGCACTCAGAAACAAGTTTCCAAGCCAGAAACATGTGGTTTGGTGAAATCTATAGTAGCAAGGCAGTTTCCTCTGCTTTCCATCACTAGTTGGTCAGAAAACAGCATCATGTCACTTCTAGCGTTGTCAGGCCCCGAAAAGCATTTTGAGAGCATGTTGTCACTTAGGCTGTTACTTTTGACAAGATGCACTCAGAAACAAGTTTCCAAGCCAGAAACATGTGGTTTGCTGAATTCTATAGTAATAAGGCAGTTTCCTCTGCTTTCCATCACTAGTTGGTCAGAAAACAGCATCATGTCACTTTTAGCGTTGTCAGGCCCCGAAAAGCATTTTGAGAGCATGTTTTCACTTTGGCTGGTACTTTTGACAAGATGCACTCAGAAACAATTTTCCAAGCCAGAAACATGTGGTTTGGTGAATTCTATAGTAGCAAGGCATTTTCCTCTGGTTTCCATCACTAGTTGGTCAGAAAACAGCATCATTTCACTTTTAGTGTTGTCAGGCCCCGAAAGCATTTTGAGAGCATGTTGTTACTTAGGCTGTTACTTTTGACAAGATGCACTCAGAAACAAGCTTCCAAGCCAGAAACATGTGGTTTGCTGAATTCTATAGTAGCAAGGCAGTTTCCTGTGGATTCCATCAGTAGTTGGTCAGAAAACAGCATCATGTCACTTTTAGCGTTTTCATGCCCCGAAAAGAATTATGAGAGCATGTTGTCACTTAGGCTGTTACTTTTGACCAGAAGTACTCAGAAACAAGTTTCCAAGCCAGAAGCATGTGGTTTGGTGAATTCTACAGTTGCAAGGCAGTTTCCTCTGGTTTCCATCACTAGTTGGTCAGAAAACAGCATCATGTCACTTTTAGCGTTTTCATGCCCCGAAAAGCAATTTGAGAGCATGTTGTCACTTAGGCTGTTACTTTTGACCAGAAGCACTCAGAAACAAGTTTCCAAGCCAGAAGCATGTGGTTTGGTGAATTCTACATTGGCAAGGCAGTTTCCTCTGGTTTCCATCACTAGTTGGTCAGAAAACAGCATCATGTCACTTTTAGCGTTTTCATGCCCCGAAAAGAATTTTGAGAGCATGTTGTCACTTAGGCTGTTACTTTTGAACAGAAGCACTCAGAAACAATTTTCCAAGCCAGAAACATGTGGTTTGGTGAATTCTATAGTAGCAAGGCAGTTTCCTGTGGATTCCATCACCAGTTGGTTAGAAAACAGCATCATGTCACTTTTAGTGTTTTCAGGCCGTGAAAAGCATTTTGAGAGCATGTTGTCACTTAGGCTGTTACTTTTGACCAGATGCACTCAGAAACAAGTTTCCAAGCCAGAAACATGTGGTTTGCTGAATTCTATAGTAATAAGGCAGTTTCCTCTGGTTTCCATCAGTAGTTGGTCAGAAAAAAGCATCATGTCACTTTTAGCGTTTTCAGGCTCCGAAAAGCATTTTGAGAGCATGTTGTCATTAGGCTGTTATGTTTGAGCACAAGCAGCCAGAAACATGTGGTTTGGTGAGTTCTATAGTAGCAAGGCAGTTTCATTTGGTTTCCATTACTAGTTGGTCAGAAAACAGCATCATGTCATTTTTAGTGTTTTCAGGCCCCGAAAATCATTTTGAGAGCATGTTGTCACTTAGGCTGTTACTTTTGACCAGAAGCACTCAGAAATAAGTTTCCAAGGTCAAAACATGTGGTTTGGTGAATTCTATAGTAGAAAGGCAGTTTCCTTTGCTTTCCATCACTAGTTGGTCAGAAAACAGCATCATTTCACTTTTAGTGTTGTCAGGCCCCGAAAGCATTTTGAGAGCATGTTGTTACTTAGGCTGTTACTTTTGACAAGATGCACTCAGAAACAAGCTTCCAAGCCAGAAACATGTGGTTTAGTGAATTCTATAGTAGCAAGGCAGTTTCCTGTGGATTCCATCAGTAGTTGGTCAGAAAACAGCATCATGTCACTTTTAGCATTTTCATGCCCCGAAAAGAAATTATGAGAGCATGTTGTCACTTAGGCTGTTACTTTTGACAAGATGCACTCAGAAACAAGTTTCCAAGCCAGAAACATGTGGTTTGCTGAATTCTATAGTAGCAAGGTAGTTTCTGTTGCTTTCCATCACTAGTTGGTCAGAAAACAGCATCATGTCACTTTTAGCGTTTTCATGCCCCGAAAAGGATTTTGAGAGCATGTTGTCACTTAGGCTGTTACTTTTAACCAGAAGCACTCAGAAACAAGTTTCCAAGCCAGAAACATGTGGTTTAGTGAATTCTATAGTAACAAGGCAGTTTCCTCTGGTTTCCATCACTGGTTGGTCAGAAAACAGCATCATGTCACTTCTAGCGTTGTCAGGCCCCGAAAAGCATTTTGAGAGCATGTTGTCACTTAGGCTGTTACTTTTGACCAGAAGCACTCAGAAACAAGTTTACAAGCCAGAAACATGTGGTTTGCTGAAATCTATAGTAGCAAGGCATTTTCCACTGGTTTCCATCACTAGTTGGTCAGAAAACAGCATCATGTCACTTTTAGCGTTTTCATGCCCCGAAAAGAAATTATGAGAGCATGTTGTCACTTAGGCTGTTACTTTTGACAAGATGCACTCAGAAACAAGTTTCCAAGCCAGAAACATGTGGTTTGCTGAATTCTATAGTAGCAAGGTAGTTTCTGTTGCTTTCCATCACTAGTTGGTCAGAAAACAGCATCATGTCACTTTTAGCGTTTTCATGCCCCGAAAAGCATTTTGAGAGCATGTTGTCACTTAGGCTGTTACTTTTGACAAGATGCACTCAGAAACAAGTTTCCAAGCCAGAAACATGTGGTTTGCTGAATTCTATAGTAGCAAGGCAGTTTCCTCTGGTTTCCATCACTAGGTGGTCAGAAAACAGCATCATGTCACTTTTAGCGTTTTCATGCCCCGAAAAGCATTTTGAGAGCATGTTGTCACTTAGGCTGTTACTTTTAACCAGAAGCACTCAGAAACAAGTTTCCAAGCCAGAAACATGTGGTTTAGTGAATTCTATAGTAACAAGGCAGTTTCCTCTGGTTTCCATCACTAGTTGGTCAGAAAACAGCATCATTTCACTTTTAGCGTTTTCATGCCCCGAAAAGGATTTTGAGAGCATGTTCTCAGTTAGGCTGTTACTTTTGAACAGAAGCACTCAGAAACAATTTTCCAAGCCAGAAGCATGTGGTTTGGTGAATTCTATAGTAGCAAGGCAGTTTCTTTTGCTTTCCATCACTACTTGGTCAGAAAACAGCATCATGTCACTTTTAGCGTTTTCATGCCCCGAAAAGCATTTTGAGAGCATGTTCTCACTTAGGCTGTTACTTTTGACCAGAAGCACTCAGAAACAAGTTTACAAGCCAGAAACATGTCGTTTGGTGAATTCTATAGTAGCAAGGCAGTTTCCTCTGGTTTCCATCACTAGTTGGTCAGAAAACAGCATCATTTCACTTTTAGTGTTGTCAGGCCCCGAAAGCATTTTGAGAGCATGTTGTTACTTAGGCTGTTACTTTTGACAAGATGCACTCAGAAACAAGCTTCCAAGCCAGAAACATGTGGTTTGCTGAATTCTATAGTAGCAAGGCAGTTTCCTGTGGATTCCATCAGTAGTTGGTCAGAAAACAGCATCATGTCACTTTTAGCGTTTTCATGCCCCGAAAAGAATTATGAGAGCATGTTGTCACTTAGGCTGTTACTTTTGACCAGAAGCACTCAGAAACAAGTTTCCAAGCCAGAAGCATGTGGTTTGGTGAATTCTACAGTTGCAAGGCAGTTTCCTCTGGTTTCCATCACTAGTTGGTCAGAAAACAGCATCATGTCACTTCTAGCGTTGTCAGGCCCCGAAAAGCATTTTGAGAGCATGTTGTCACTTAGGCTGTTACTTTTGACAAGATGCACTCAGAAACAAGTTTCCAAGCCAGAAACATGTGGTTTGCTGAATTCTATAGTAGCAAGGCAGTTTCCTTTGCTTTCCATCACTAGTTGGTCAGAAAACAGCATCATGTCACTTTTAGCGTTTTCATGCCCCGAAAAGCAATTTGAGAGCATGTTGTCACTTAGGCTGTTACTTTTGACCAGAAGCACTCAGAAACAAGTTTCCAAGCCAGAAGCATGTGGTTTGGTGAATTCTACATTGGAAAGGCAGTTTCCTCTGGTTTCCATCACTAGTTGGTCAGAAAACAGCATCATGTCACTTTTAGCGTTTTCATGCCCCGAAAAGAATTTTGAGAGCATGTTGTCACTTAGGCTGTTACTTTTGAGCAGAAGCACTCAGAAACAAGTTTACAAGCCAGAAACATGTGGTTTGGTGAATTCTATACTACCAAGGCAGTTTCCTCTGGTTTCCATCAGCAGTTGGTCAGAAAACAGCATCATGTCACTTTTAGTGTTTTCAGGCCCTGAAAAGCATTTTGAGAGCATGTTGTCACTTAGGCTGTTACTTTTGACCAGAAGCACTCAGAAACAAGTTTCCAAGCCAGAAACATGTGGTTTGGTGAAATCTATAGTAGCAAGGCAGTTTCCTCTGCTTTCCATCACTAGTTGGTCAGAAAACAGCATCATGTCACTTCTAGCGTTGTCAGGCCCCGAAAAGCATTTTGAGAGCATGTTGTCACTTAGGCTGTTACTTTTGACAAGATGCACTCAGAAACAAGTTTCCAAGCCAGAAACATGTGGTTTGCTGAATTCTATAGTAGCAAGGTAGTTTCTTTTGCTTTCCATCACTAGTTGGTCAGAAAACAGCATCATGTCACTTTTAGCGTTTTCATGCCCCGAAAAGCATTTTAAGAGCATGTCGTCACTTAGGCTGTTACTTTTGACCAGAAGCACTCAGAAACAAGTTTCCAAGCCAGAAACATGTGGTTTGGTGAAATCTATAGTAGCAAGGCAGTTTCCTCTGCTTTCCATCACTGGTTGGTCAGAAAACAGCATCATGTCACTTCTAGCGTTGTCAGGCCCCGAAAAGCATTTTGAGAGCATGTTGTCACTTAGGCTGTTACTTTTGACCAGAAGCACTCAGAAACAAGTTTACAAGCCAGAAACATGTGGTTTGCTGAAATCTATAGTAGCAAGGCATTTTCCACTGGTTTCCATCACTAGTTGGTCAGAAAACAGCATCATGTCACTTTTAGCGTTTTCATGCCCCGAAAAGAAATTATGAGAGCATGTTGTCACTTAGGCTGTTACTTTTGACAAGATGCACTCAGAAACAAGTTTCCAAGCCAGAAACATGTGGTTTGCTGAATTCTATAGTAGCAAGGTAGTTTCTGTTGCTTTCCATCACTAGTTGGTCAGAAAACAGCATCATGTCACTTTTAGCGTTTTCATGCCCCGAAAAGGATTTTGAGAGCATGTTGTCACTTAGGCTGTTACTTTTGACAAGATGCACTCAGAAACAAGTTTCCAAGCCAGAAACATGTGGTTTAGTGAATTCTATAGTAACAAGGCAGTTTCCTCTGGTTTCCATCACTAGTTGGTCAGAAAACAGCATCATTTCACTTTTAGCGTTTTGATGCCCCGAAAAGGATTTTGAGAGCATGTTCTCAGTTAGGCTGTTACTTTTGAACAGAAGCACTCAGAAACAATTTTCCAAGCCAGAAGCATGTGGTTTGGTGAATTCTATAGTAGCAACGCAGTTTCTTTTGCTTTCCATCACTAGTTGGTCAGAAAACAGCATCATGTCACTTTTAGCGTTTTCATGCCCCGAAAAGCATTTTGAGAGCATGTTCTCACTTAGGCTGTTACTTTTGACCAGAAGCACTCAGAAACAAGTTTCCAAGCCAGAAACATGTGGTTTGCTGAATTCTATAGTAGCAAGGCATTTTCCTCTGGTTTCCATCACTAGTTGGTCAGAAAACAGCATCATTTCACTTTTAGTGTTGTCAGGCCCCGAAAGCATTTTGAGAGCATGTTGTTACTTAGGCTGTTACTTTTGACAAGATGCACTCAGAAACAAGCTTCCAAGCCAGAAACATGTGGTTTGCTGAATTCTATAGTAGCAAGGCAGTTTCCTGTGGATTCCATCAGTAGTTGGTCAGAAAACAGCATCATGTCACTTTTAGCGTTTTCATGCCCCGAAAAGAATTATGAGAGCATGTTGTCACTTAGGCTGTTACTTTTGACCAGAAGCACTCAGAAACAAGTTTCCAAGCCAGAAGCATGTGGTTTGGTGAATTCTACAGTTGCAAGGCAGTTTCCTCTGGTTTCCATCACTAGTTGGTCAGAAAACAGCATCATGTCACTTCTAGCGTTGTCAGGCCCCGAAAAGCATTTTGAGAGCATGTTGTCACTTAGGCTGTTACTTTAGAACAGAAGCACTCAGAAACAATTTTCCAAGCCAGAAACATGTGGTTTGGTGAATTCTATAGTAGCAAGGCAGTTTCCTGTGGATTCCATCACCAGTTGGTCAGAAAACAGCATCATGTCACTTTTAGTGTTTTCAGGCCCTGAAAAGCATTTTGAGAGCATGTTGTCACTTAGGCTGTTACTTTTGAGCAGAAGCACTCAGAAACAAGTTTACAAGCCAGAAACATGTGGTTTGGTGAATTCTATACTACCAAGGCAGTTTCCTCTGGTTTCCATCACCAGTTGGTCAGAAAACAGCATCATGTCACTTTTAGTGTTTTCAGGCCCTGAAAAGCATTTTGAGAGCATGTTGTCACTTAGGCTGTTACTTTTGACCAGAAGCACTCAGAAACAAGTTTCCAAGCCAGAAACATGTGGTTTGGTGAAATCTATAGTAGCAAGGCAGTTTCCTCTGCTTTCCATCACTAGTTGGTCAGAAAACAGCATCATGTCACTTCTAGCGTTGTCAGGCCCCGAAAAGCATTTTGAGAGCATGTTGTCACTTAGGCTGTTACTTTTGACCAGAAGCACTCAGAAACAAGTTTCCAAGCCAGAGACATGTGGTTTGGTGAATTCTGTAGTAGCAAGGCAATTTCCTGTGGTTTCCATCACTAGTTGGTCAGAAAACAGCATCGTCTCACTTTTAGTGTTTTCATGCCCCGAAAAGCATTTTGACAGCATGTTGTCATTCAGGCTGTTACTTTTGACCAGAAGCACTCAGAAACAAGTTTCCAAGCCAGAAACATATGGTTTGCTGAATTCTATAGTAGCAAGGCAGTTTCCTTTGCTTTCCATCACTAGTTGGTCAGAAAACAGCATCATTTCACTTTTAGCGTTGTCAGGCCCCGAAAAGGATTTTGAGAGCATGTTCTCAGTTAGGCTGTTACTTTTGACCAGAAGCACTCAGAAACAAGTTTACAAGCCAGAAACATGTGGTTTGCTGAATTCTATAGTAGCAAGGCAGTTTCCCGTGGATTCCATCACTAGTTGGTCAGAAAACAGCATCATGTCACTTCTAGCGTTGTCAGGCCCCGAAAAGTATTTTGAGAGCATGTTGTCACTTAGGCTGTTACTTTTGACAAGATGCACTCAGAAACAAGTTTCCAAGCCAGAAACATGTGGTTTGGTGAATTCTATACGACCAGGGCAGTTTCCTCTGGTTTCCATCACCAGTTGGTCAGAAAACAGCATCATGTCACTTTTAGTGTTTTCAGGCCCTGAAAAGCATTTTGAGAGCATGTTGTCACTTAGGCTGTTACTTTTGACCAGAAGCACTCAGAAACAAGTTTCCAAGCCAGAAACATGTGGTTTGGTGAAATCTATAGTAGCAAGGCAGTTTCCTCTGCTTTCCATCACTAGTTGGTCAGAAAACAGCATCATTTCACTTCTAGCGTTGTCAGGCACCGAAAAGCATTTTGAGAGCATGTTGTCACTTAGGCTGTTACTTTTGACAAGATGCACTCAGAAACAAGTTTCCAAGCCAGAAACATGTGGTTTGGTGAATTCTATAGTAGTAAGGCATTTTCCTCTGGTTTCCATCACTAGTTGGTCAGAAAACAGCATCATTTCACTTTTAGCGTTTTCATGCCCCGAAAAGCAATTTGAGAGCATGTTGTCACTTAGGCTGTTACTTTTGACAAGATGCACTCAGAAACAAGTTTCCAAGCCAGAAACATGTGGTTTGGTGAAATCTATATTAGCAAGGCAGTTTCCTCTGCTATCCATCACTAGTTGATCAGAAAACAGCATCATGTCACTTTTAGTGTTTTCAGGCCCTGAAAAGCATTTTGAGAGCATGTTGTCACTTAGGCTGTTACTTTTAACCAGAAGCACTCAGAAACAAGTTTCCAAGCCAGAAACATGTGGTTTAGTGAATTCTATAGTAACAAGGCAGTTTCCTCTGGTTTCCATCACTAGTTGGTCAGAAAACAGCATCATTTCACTTTTAGCGTTTTGATGCCCCGAAAAGGATTTTGAGAGCATGTTCTCAGTTAGGCTGTTACTTTTGAACAGAAGCACTCAGAAACAATTTTCCAAGCCAGAAGCATGTGGTTTGGTGAATTCTATAGTAGCAAGGCAGTTTCTTTTGCTTTCCATCACTAGTTGGTCAGAAAACAGCATCATGTCACTTTTAGCGTTTTCATGCCCCGAAAAGCATTTTGAGAGCATGTTCTCACTTAGGCTGTTACTTTTGACCAGAAGCACTCAGAAACAAGTTTCCAAGCCAGAAACATGTGGTTTGCTGAATTCTATAGTAGCAAGGCATTTTCCTCTGGTCTCCATCACTAGTTGGTCAGAAAACAGCATCATTTCACTTTTAGTGTTGTCAGGCCCCGAAAGCATTTTGAGAGCATGTTGTTACTTAGGCTGTTACTTTTGACAAGATGCACTCAGAAACAAGCTTCCAAGCCAGAAACATGTGGTTTGCTGAATTCTATAGTAGCAAGGCAGTTTCCTGTGGGTTCCATCAGTAGTTGGTCAGAAAACAGCATCATGTCACTTTTAGCGTTTTCATGCCCCGAAAAGAATTATGAGAGCATGTTGTCACTTAGGCTGTTACTTTTGACCAGAAGCACTCAGAAACAAGTTTCCAAGCCAGAAGCATGTGGTTTGGTGAATTCTACAGTTGCAAGGCAGTTTCCTCTGGTTTCCATCAGTAGTTGGTCAGAAAACAGCATCATGTCACTTTTAGCGTTTTCATGCCCCGAAAAGCAATTTGAGAGCATGTTGTCACTTAGGCTGTTACTTTTGACCAGAAGCACTCAGAAACAAGTTTCCAAGCCAGAAGCATGTGGTTTGGTGAATTCTACATTGGCAAGGCAGTTTCCTCTGGTTTCCATCACTAGTTGGTCAGAAAACAGCATCATGTCACTTTTAGCGTTTTCATGCCCCGAAAAGAATTTTGAGAGCATGTTGTCACTTAGGCTGTTACTTTAGAACAGAAGCACTCAGAAACAATTTTCCAAGCCAGAAACATGTGGTTTGGTGAATTCTATAGTAGCAAGGCAGTTTCCTGTGGATTCCATCACCAGTTGGTCAGAAAACAGCATCATGTCACTTTTAGTGTTTTCAGGCCCTGAAAAGCATTTGAGAGCATGTTGTCACTTAGGCTGTTACTTTGAGCAGAAGCACTCAGAAACAAGTTTACAAGCCAGAAACATGTGGTTTGGTGAATTCTATACTACCAAGGCAGTTTCCTCTGGTTTCCATCACCTAGTTGGTCAGAAAACAGCATCATGTTCACTTTTAGTGTTTTCAGGCCCTGAAAAGCATTTTGAGAGCATGTTGTCACTTAGGCTGTTACTTTTGACCAGAAGCACTCAGAAACAAGTTTCCAAGCAGAAACATGTGGTTTGGTGAAATCTATAGTAGCAAGGCAGTTTCCTCTGCTTTCCATCACTAGTTGGTCAGAAAACAGCATCATGTCACTTCTAGCGTTGTCAGGCCCCGAAAAGCATTTTGAGAGCATGTTGTCACTTAGGCTGTTACTTTTGACAAGATGCACTCAGAAACAAGTTTCCAAGCCAGAAACATGTGGTTTGCTGAATTCTATAGTAATAAGGCAGTTTCCTCATGGTTTCCATCAGTAAGTTGGTCAGAAAAAAGCATCATGTCACTTTTAGCGTTTTCAGCTCCGAAAAGCATTTTGAGAGCATGTTGTCATTGGGCTGTTATGTTTGAGCACAAGCCAGCCAGAAACATGTGGTTTGGTGAGTTCTATAGTAGCAAGGCAGTTCATTTGATTTCCATTACTAAGTTGGTCAGAAAACAGCATCATGTCATTTTTAGTGTTTTCAGGCCCCGAAAATCATTTTGAGAGCATGTTGTCACTTAGGCTGTTACTTTTGACCAGAAGCACTCAGAAATAAGTTTCCAAGGTCAAAACATGTGGTTTGGTGAATTCTATAGTATCAAGGCAGTTTCCTGTGGTTTCCATCACTAGTTGGTCAGAAAACAACATAATGTCACTTTTAGTGTTTTCAGGCCCCGAAAAGCATTTTGAGAGCATGTTGTCATTCAGGCTGTTACTTTTGACCAGAAGCACTCAGAAACAAGTTTCCAAGCCAGAAACATATGGTTTGCTGAATTCTATAGTAGCAAGGCAGTTTCCTTTGCTTTCCATCACTAGTTGGTCAGAAAACAGCATCATTTCACTTTTAGCGTTTTCATGCCCCGAAAAGCATTTTGAGAGCATGTTCTCAGTAAGGCTGTTACTTTTGAACAGAAGCACTCAGAAACAAGTTTCCAAGCCAGAAACATGTGGTTTGGTGGAATCTATATTAGCAAGGCAGTTTCCTCTGCTTTCCATCACTAGTTGATCAGAAAACAGCATCATGTCACTTTTAGTGTTTTCAGGCCCTGAAAAGCATTTTGAGAGCATGTTGTCACTTAGGCTGTTACTTTTGAGCAGAAGCACTCAGAAACAAGTTTCCAAGCCAGAAACATGTGGTTTGTTGAAATCTATAGTAGCAAGGCAGTTTCCTCTGCTTTCCATCACTAGTTGGTCAGAAAACAGCATCATGTCACTTCTAGCGTTGTCAGGCCCCGAAAAGCATTTTGAGAGCATGTTGTCACTTAGGCTGTTACTTTTGACCAGAAGCACTCAGAAACAAGTTTACAAGCCAGAAACATGTCGTTTGGTGAATTCTATAGTAGCAAGGCAGTTTCCTGTGGATTCCATCACCAGTTGGTCAGAAAACAGCATCATGTCACTTTTAGTGTTTTCAGGCCCTGAAAAGCATTTTGAGAGCATGTTGTCACTTAGGCTGTTACTTTTGAGCAGAAGCACTCAGAAACAAGTTCACAAGCCAGAAACATGTGGTTTGGTGAATTCTATACTTCCAAGGCAGTTTCCTCTGGTTTCCATCACCAGTTGGTCAGAAAACAGCATCATGTCACTTTTAGTGTTTTCAGGCCCTGAAAAGCATTTTGAGAGCATGTTGTCACTTAGGCTGTTACTTTTGACCAGAAGCACTCAGAAACAAGTTTCCAAGCCAGAAACATGTGGTTTGGTGAAATCTATAGTAGCAAGGCAGTTTCCTCTGCTTTCCATCACTAGTTGGTCAGAAAACAGCATCATGTCACTTCTAGCGTTGTCAGGCCCCGAAAAGCATTTTGAGAGCATGTTGTCACTTAGGCTGTTACTTTTGACAAGATGCACTCAGAAACAAGTTTCCAAGCCAGAAACATGTGGTTTGCTGAATTCTATAGTAATAAGGCAGTTTCCTCTGCTTTCCATCACTAGTTGGTCAGAAAACAGCATCATGTCACTTTTAGCGTTGTCAGGCCCCGAAAAGCATTTTGAGAGCATGTTTTCACTTTGGCTGGTACTTTTGACAAGATGCACTCAGAAACAATTTTCCAAGCCAGAAACATGTGGTTTGGTGAATTCTATAGTAGCAAGGCATTTTCCTCTGGTTTCCATCACTAGTTGGTCAGAAAACAGCATCATTTCACTTTTAGTGTTGTCAGGCCCCGAAAGCATTTTGAGAGCATGTTGTTACTTAGGCTGTTACTTTTGACAAGATGCACTCAGAAACAAGCTTCCAAGCCAGAAACATGTGGTTTGCTGAATTCTATAGTAGCAAGGCAGTTTCCTGTGGATTCCATCAGTAGTTGGTCAGAAAACAGCATCATGTCACTTTTAGCGTTTTCATGCCCCGAAAAGAATTATGAGAGCATGTTGTCACTTAGGCTGTTACTTTTGACCAGAAGTACTCAGAAACAAGTTTCCAAGCCAGAAGCATGTGGTTTGGTGAATTCTACAGTTGCAAGGCAGTTTCCTCTGGTTTCCATCACTAGTTGGTCAGAAAACAGCATCATGTCACTTTTAGCGTTTTCATGCCCCGAAAAGCAATTTGAGAGCATGTTGTCACTTAGGCTGTTACTTTTGACCAGAAGCACTCAGAAACAAGTTTCCAAGCCAGAAGCATGTGGTTTGGTGAATTCTACATTGGCAAGGCAGTTTCCTCTGGTTTCCATCACTAGTTGGTCAGAAAACAGCATCATGTCACTTTTAGCGTTTTCATGCCCCGAAAAGAATTTTGAGAGCATGTTGTCACTTAGGCTGTTACTTTTGAACAGAAGCACTCAGAAACAATTTTCCAAGCCAGAAACATGTGGTTTGGTGAATTCTATAGTAGCAAGGCAGTTTCCTGTGGATTCCATCACCAGTTGGTTAGAAAACAGCATCATGTCACTTTTAGTGTTTTCAGGCCGTGAAAAGCATTTTGAGAGCATGTTGTCACTTAGGCTGTTACTTTTGACCAGAAGCACTCAGAAACAAGTTTCCAAGCCAGAAACATGTGGTTTGGTGAAATCTATAGTAGCAAGGCAGTTTCCTCTGCTTTCCATCACTAGTTGGTCAGAAAACAGCATCATGTCACTTCTAGCGTTGTCAGGCCCCGAAAAGCATTTTGAGAGCATGTTGTCACTTAGGCTGTTACTTTTGACAAGATGCACTCAGAAACAAGTTTCCAAGCCAGAAACATGTGGTTTGCTGAATTCTATAGTAATAAGGCAGTTTCCTCTGGTTTCCATCAGTAGTTGGTCAGAAAAAAGCATCATGTCACTTTTAGCGTTTTCAGGCTCCGAAAAGCATTTTGAGAGCATGTTGTCATTAGGCTGTTATGTTTGAGCACAAGCAGCCAGAAACATGTGGTTTGGTGAGTTCTATAGTAGCAAGGCAGTTTCATTTGGTTTCCATTACTAGTTGGTCAGAAAACAGCATCATGTCATTTTTAGTGTTTTCAGGCCCCGAAAATCATTTTGAGAGCATGTTGTCACTTAGGCTGTTACTTTTGACCAGAAGCACTCAGAAATAAGTTTCCAAGGTCAAAACATGTGGTTTGGTGAATTCTATAGTAGAAAGGCAGTTTCCTTTGCTTTCCATCACTAGTTGGTCAGAAAACAGCATCATTTCACTTTTAGTGTTGTCAGGCCCCGAAAGCATTTTGAGAGCATGTTGTTACTTAGGCTGTTACTTTTGACAAGATGCACTCAGAAACAAGCTTCCAAGCCAGAAACATGTGGTTTAGTGAATTCTATAGTAGCAAGGCAGTTTCCTGTGGATTCCATCAGTAGTTGGTCAGAAAACAGCATCATGTCACTTTTAGCATTTTCATGCCCCGAAAAGAAATTATGAGAGCATGTTGTCACTTAGGCTGTTACTTTTGACAAGATGCACTCAGAAACAAGTTTCCAAGCCAGAAACATGTGGTTTGCTGAATTCTATAGTAGCAAGGTAGTTTCTGTTGCTTTCCATCACTAGTTGGTCAGAAAACAGCATCATGTCACTTTTAGCGTTTTCATGCCCCGAAAAGGATTTTGAGAGCATGTTGTCACTTAGGCTGTTACTTTTAACCAGAAGCACTCAGAAACAAGTTTCCAAGCCAGAAACATGTGGTTTAGTGAATTCTATAGTAACAAGGCAGTTTCCTCTGGTTTCCATCACTGGTTGGTCAGAAAACAGCATCATGTCACTTCTAGCGTTGTCAGGCCCCGAAAAGCATTTTGAGAGCATGTTGTCACTTAGGCTGTTACTTTTGACCAGAAGCACTCAGAAACAAGTTTACAAGCCAGAAACATGTGGTTTGCTGAAATCTATAGTAGCAAGGCATTTTCCACTGGTTTCCATCACTAGTTGGTCAGAAAACAGCATCATGTCACTTTTAGCGTTTTCATGCCCCGAAAAGAAATTATGAGAGCATGTTGTCACTTAGGCTGTTACTTTTGACAAGATGCACTCAGAAACAAGTTTCCAAGCCAGAAACATGTGGTTTGCTGAATTCTATAGTAGCAAGGTAGTTTCTGTTGCTTTCCATCACTAGTTGGTCAGAAAACAGCATCATGTCACTTTTAGCGTTTTCATGCCCCGAAAAGCATTTTGAGAGCATGTTGTCACTTAGGCTGTTACTTTTGACAAGATGCACTCAGAAACAAGTTTCCAAGCCAGAAACATGTGGTTTGCTGAATTCTATAGTAGCAAGGCAGTTTCCTCTGGTTTCCATCACTAGGTGGTCAGAAAACAGCATCATGTCACTTTTAGCGTTTTCATGCCCCGAAAAGCATTTTGAGAGCATGTTGTCACTTAGGCTGTTACTTTTAACCAGAAGCACTCAGAAACAAGTTTCCAAGCCAGAAACATGTGGTTTAGTGAATTCTATAGTAACAAGGCAGTTTCCTCTGGTTTCCATCACTAGTTGGTCAGAAAACAGCATCATTTCACTTTTAGCGTTTTCATGCCCCGAAAAGGATTTTGAGAGCATGTTCTCAGTTAGGCTGTTACTTTTGAACAGAAGCACTCAGAAACAATTTTCCAAGCCAGAAGCATGTGGTTTGGTGAATTCTATAGTAGCAAGGCAGTTTCTTTTGCTTTCCATCACTACTTGGTCAGAAAACAGCATCATGTCACTTTTAGCGTTTTCATGCCCCGAAAAGCATTTTGAGAGCATGTTCTCACTTAGGCTGTTACTTTTGACCAGAAGCACTCAGAAACAAGTTTACAAGCCAGAAACATGTCGTTTGGTGAATTCTATAGTAGCAAGGCAGTTTCCTCTGGTTTCCATCACTAGTTGGTCAGAAAACAGCATCATTTCACTTTTAGTGTTGTCAGGCCCCGAAAGCATTTTGAGAGCATGTTGTTACTTAGGCTGTTACTTTTGACAAGATGCACTCAGAAACAAGCTTCCAAGCCAGAAACATGTGGTTTGCTGAATTCTATAGTAGCAAGGCAGTTTCCTGTGGATTCCATCAGTAGTTGGTCAGAAAACAGCATCATGTCACTTTTAGCGTTTTCATGCCCCGAAAAGAATTATGAGAGCATGTTGTCACTTAGGCTGTTACTTTTGACCAGAAGCACTCAGAAACAAGTTTCCAAGCCAGAAGCATGTGGTTTGGTGAATTCTACAGTTGCAAGGCAGTTTCCTCTGGTTTCCATCACTAGTTGGTCAGAAAACAGCATCATGTCACTTCTAGCGTTGTCAGGCCCCGAAAAGCATTTTGAGAGCATGTTGTCACTTAGGCTGTTACTTTTGACAAGATGCACTCAGAAACAAGTTTCCAAGCCAGAAACATGTGGTTTGCTGAATTCTATAGTAGCAAGGCAGTTTCCTTTGCTTTCCATCACTAGTTGGTCAGAAAACAGCATCATGTCACTTTTAGCGTTTTCATGCCCCGAAAAGCAATTTGAGAGCATGTTGTCACTTAGGCTGTTACTTTTGACCAGAAGCACTCAGAAACAAGTTTCCAAGCCAGAAGCATGTGGTTTGGTGAATTCTACATTGGAAAGGCAGTTTCCTCTGGTTTCCATCACTAGTTGGTCAGAAAACAGCATCATGTCACTTTTAGCGTTTTCATGCCCCGAAAAGAATTTTGAGAGCATGTTGTCACTTAGGCTGTTACTTTTGAGCAGAAGCACTCAGAAACAAGTTTACAAGCCAGAAACATGTGGTTTGGTGAATTCTATACTACCAAGGCAGTTTCCTCTGGTTTCCATCAGCAGTTGGTCAGAAAACAGCATCATGTCACTTTTAGTGTTTTCAGGCCCTGAAAAGCATTTTGAGAGCATGTTGTCACTTAGGCTGTTACTTTTGACCAGAAGCACTCAGAAACAAGTTTCCAAGCCAGAAACATGTGGTTTGGTGAAATCTATAGTAGCAAGGCAGTTTCCTCTGCTTTCCATCACTAGTTGGTCAGAAAACAGCATCATGTCACTTCTAGCGTTGTCAGGCCCCGAAAAGCATTTTGAGAGCATGTTGTCACTTAGGCTGTTACTTTTGACAAGATGCACTCAGAAACAAGTTTCCAAGCCAGAAACATGTGGTTTGCTGAATTCTATAGTAGCAAGGTAGTTTCTTTTGCTTTCCATCAGTAGTTGGTCAGAAAACAGCATCATGTCACTTTTAGCGTTTTCATGCCCCGAAAAGCATTTTGAGAGCATGTCGTCACTTAGGCTGTTACTTTTGACCAGAAGCACTCAGAAACAAGTTTCCAAGCCAGAAACATGTGGTTTGGTGAAATCTATAGTAGCAAGGCAGTTTCCTCTGCTTTCCATCACTGGTTGGTCAGAAAACAGCATCATGTCACTTCTAGCGTTGTCAGGCCCCGAAAAGCATTTTGAGAGCATGTTGTCACTTAGGCTGTTACTTTTGACCAGAAGCACTCAGAAACAAGTTTACAAGCCAGAAACATGTGGTTTGCTGAAATCTATAGTAGCAAGGCATTTTCCACTGGTTTCCATCACTAGTTGGTCAGAAAACAGCATCATGTCACTTTTAGCGTTTTCATGCCCCGAAAAGAAATTATGAGAGCATGTTGTCACTTAGGCTGTTACTTTTGACAAGATGCACTCAGAAACAAGTTTCCAAGCCAGAAACATGTGGTTTGCTGAATTCTATAGTAGCAAGGTAGTTTCTGTTGCTTTCCATCACTAGTTGGTCAGAAAACAGCATCATGTCACTTTTAGCGTTTTCATGCCCCGAAAAGGATTTTGAGAGCATGTTGTCACTTAGGCTGTTACTTTTGACAAGATGCACTCAGAAACAAGTTTCCAAGCCAGAAACATGTGGTTTAGTGAATTCTATAGTAACAAGGCAGTTTCCTCTGGTTTCCATCACTAGTTGGTCAGAAAACAGCATCATTTCACTTTTAGCGTTTTGATGCCCCGAAAAGGATTTTGAGAGCATGTTCTCAGTTAGGCTGTTACTTTTGAACAGAAGCACTCAGAAACAATTTTCCAAGCCAGAAGCATGTGGTTTGGTGAATTCTATAGTAGCAACGCAGTTTCTTTTGCTTTCCATCACTAGTTGGTCAGAAAACAGCATCATGTCACTTTTAGCGTTTTCATGCCCCGAAAAGCATTTTGAGAGCATGTTCTCACTTAGGCTGTTACTTTTGACCAGAAGCACTCAGAAACAAGTTTCCAAGCCAGAAACATGTGGTTTGCTGAATTCTATAGTAGCAAGGCATTTTCCTCTGGTTTCCATCACTAGTTGGTCAGAAAACAGCATCATTTCACTTTTAGTGTTGTCAGGCCCCGAAAGCATTTTGAGAGCATGTTGTTACTTAGGCTGTTACTTTTGACAAGATGCACTCAGAAACAAGCTTCCAAGCCAGAAACATGTGGTTTGCTGAATTCTATAGTAGCAAGGCAGTTTCCTGTGGATTCCATCAGTAGTTGGTCAGAAAACAGCATCATGTCACTTTTAGCGTTTTCATGCCCCGAAAAGAATTATGAGAGCATGTTGTCACTTAGGCTGTTACTTTTGACCAGAAGCACTCAGAAACAAGTTTCCAAGCCAGAAGCATGTGGTTTGGTGAATTCTACAGTTGCAAGGCAGTTTCCTCTGGTTTCCATCACTAGTTGGTCAGAAAACAGCATCATGTCACTTCTAGCGTTGTCAGGCCCCGAAAAGCATTTTGAGAGCATGTTGTCACTTAGGCTGTTACTTTAGAACAGAAGCACTCAGAAACAAGTTTACAAGCCAGAAACATGTGGTTTGGTGAATTCTATACTACCAAGGCAGTTTCCTCTGGTTTCCATCACCAGTTGGTCAGAAAACAGCATCATGTCACTTTTAGTGTTTTCAGGCCCTGAAAAGCATTTTGAGAGCATGTTGTCACTTAGGCTGTTACTTTTGACCAGAA
Organism: Epinephelus lanceolatus; assembly: GCF_041903045.1. Classification (NCBI taxonomy): domain Eukaryota; kingdom Metazoa; phylum Chordata; class Actinopteri; order Perciformes; family Serranidae; genus Epinephelus; species Epinephelus lanceolatus. Next base: position 66,792 of record NW_027556821.1, on the reverse strand, counting down.
GCACTCAGAAACAAGTTTCCAAGCCAGAAACATGTGGTTTGGTGAAATCTATAGTAGCAAGGCAGTTTCCTCTGCTTTCCATCACTAGTTGGTCAGAAAACAGCATCATGTCACTTCTAGCGTTGTCAGGCCCCGAAAAGCATTTTGAGAGCATGTTGTCACTTAGGCTGTTACTTTTGACCAGAAGCACTCAGAAACAAGTTTCCAAGCCAGAGACATGTGGTTTGGTGAATTCTGTAGTAGCAAGGCAATTTCCTGTGGTTTCCATCACTAGTTGGTCAGAAAACAGCATCGTCTCACTTTTAGTGTTTTCATGCCCCGAAAAGCATTTTGACAGCATGTTGTCATTCAGGCTGTTACTTTTGACCAGAAGCACTCAGAAACAAGTTTCCAAGCCAGAAACATATGGTTTGCTGAATTCTATAGTAGCAAGGCAGTTTCCTTTGCTTTCCATCACTAGTTGGTCAGAAAACAGCATCATTTCACTTTTAGCGTTGTCAGGCCCCGAAAAGGATTTTGAGAGCATGTTCTCAGTTAGGCTGTTACTTTTGACAAGATGCACTCAGAAACAAGTTTCCAAGCCAGAAACATGTGGTTTGGTGAATTCTATACGACCAGGGCAGTTTCCTCTGGTTTCCATCACCAGTTGGTCAGAAAACAGCATCATGTCACTTTTAGTGTTTTCAGGCCCTGAAAAGCATTTTGAGAGCATGTTGTCACTTAGGCTGTTACTTTTGACCAGAAGCACTCAGAAACAAGTTTCCAAGCCAGAAACATGTGGTTTGGTGAAATCTATAGTAGCAAGGCAGTTTCCTCTGCTTTCCATCACTAGTTGGTCAGAAAACAGCATCATTTCACTTCTAGCGTTGTCAGGCACCGAAAAGCATTTTGAGAGCATGTTGTCACTTAGGCTGTTACTTTTGACAAGATGCACTCAGAAACAAGTTTCCAAGCCAGAAACATGTGGTTTGGTGAATTCTATAGTAGTAAGGCATTTTCCTCTGGTTTCCATCACTAGTTGGTCAGAAAACAGCATCATTTCACTTTTAGCGTTTTCATGCCCCGAAAAGCAATTTGAGAGCATGTTGTCACTTAGGCTGTTACTTTTGACAAGATGCACTCAGAAACAAGTTTCCAAGCCAGAAACATGTGGTTTGGTGAATTCTATAGTAGCAAGGCATTTTCCTCTGGTTTCCATCACTAGTTGGTCAGAAAACAGCATCGTCTCACTTTTAGTGTTTTCATGCCCCGAAAAGCATTTTGAGAGCATGTTGTCATTCAGGCTGTTACTTTTGACCAGAAGCACTCAGAAACAAGTTTCCAAGCCAGAAACATATGGTTTGCTGAATTCTATAGTAGCAAGGCAGTTTCCTTTGCTTTCCATCACTAGTTGGTCAGAAAACAGCATCATTTCACTTTTAGCGTTTTCATGCCCCGAAAAGCATTTTGAGAGCATGTTCTCAGTAAGGCTGTTACTTTTGAACAGAAGCACTCAGAAACAAGTTTCCAAGCCAGAAACATGTGGTTTGGTGAAATCTATATTAGCAAGGCAGTTTCCTCTGCTATCCATCACTAGTTGATCAGAAAACAGCATCATGTCACTTTTAGTGTTTTCAGGCCCTGAAAAGCATTTTGAGAGCATGTTGTCACTTAGGCTGTTACTTTTGAGCAGAAGCACTCAGAAACAAGTTTCCAAGCCAGAAACATGTGGTTTGTTGAAATCTATAGTAGCAAGGCAGTTTCCTCTGCTTTCCATCACTAGTTGGTCAGAAAACAGCATCATGTCACTTCTAGCCTTGTCAGGCCCCGAAAAGCATTTTGAGAGCATGTTGTCACTTAGGCTGTTACTTTTGACCAGAAGCACTCAGAAACAAGTTTACAAGCCAGAAACATGTGGTTTGCTGAAATCTATAGTAGCAAGGCAGTTTCCTCTGCTTTCCATCACTAGTTGGTCAGAAAACAGCATCATGTCACTTCTAGCCTTGTCAGGCCCCGAAAAGCATTTTGAGAGCATGTTGTCACTTAGGCTGTTACTTTTGACCAGAAGCACTCAGAAACAAGTTTACAAGCCAGAAACATGTCGTTTGGTGAATTCTATAGTAGCAAGGCAGTTTCCTCTGGTTTCCATCACTAGTTGGTCAGAAAACAGCATCATGTCACTTTTCGGGTTTTCATGCCCCGAAAAGCATTTTGAGAGCATGTTGTCACTTCGGCTGTTACTTTTGACAAGATGCACTCAGAAACAAGTTTCCAAGCCAGAAACATGTGGTTTGGTGAAATCTATAGTAGCAAGGCAGTTTCCTCTGCTTTCCATCACTAGTTGGTCAGAAAACAGCATCATGTCACTTCTGGCGTTGTCAGGCCCCGAAAAGCATTTTGAGAGAATGTTGTCATTTAGGCTGTTACTTTTGACCAGAAGCACTCAGAAACAATTTTCCAAGCCAGAAACATGTGGTTTGCTGAATTCTATAGTAGCAAGGCAGTTTCCTCTGGTTTCCATCACTAGTTGGTCAGAAAACAGCATCATGTCACTTTTCGCGTTTTCATGCCCCGAAAAGGATTTTGAGAGCATGTTTTCACTTAGGCTGGTACTTTTGACAAGATGCACTCAGAAACAATTTTCCAAGCCAGAAACATGTGGTTTGCTGAATTCTATAGTAGCAAGGCATTTTCCTCTGGTTTCCATCACTAGTTGGTCAGAAAACAGCATCATTTCACTTTTAGCGTTTTCATGCCCTGAAAAGCAATTTGAGAGCATGTTGTCACTTAGGCTGTTACTTTTGACTAGAAGCACTCAAAAACAAGTTTACAAGCCAGAAACATGTGGTTTGGTGAATTCTATAGTAGCAATGCAGTTTCCTCTGATTTCCATCACTAGTTGGTCAGAAAACAGCATCATGTCACTTTTCGCGTTTTCATGCCCCGAAAAGCATTTTGAGAGCATGTTGTCACTTAGGCTGTTACTTTTGACAAGATGCACTCAGAAACAAGTTTCCAAGCCAGAAACATGTGGTTTGCTGAATTCTATAGTAGCAAGGCAGTTTCCTCTGGTTTCCATCACTAGGTGGTCAGAAAACAGCATCATGTCACTTTTTGCGTTTTCATGCCCCGAAAAGCATTTTGAGAGCATGTTGTCACTTAGGCTGTTACTTTTGACAAGATGCACTCAGAAACAAGTTTCCAAGCCAGAAACTTGTGGTTTGGTGAATTCTATAGTAGCAAGGCATTTTCCTCTGGTTTCCATCACTAGTTGGTCAGAAAACAGCATCGTCTCACTTTTAGTGTTTTCATGCCCCGAAAAGCATTTTGAGAGCATGTTGTCATTCAGGCTGTTACTTTTGACCAGAAGCACTCAGAAACAAGTTTCCAAGCCAGAAACATATGGTTTGCTGAATTCTATAGTAGCAAGGCAGTTTCCTTTGCTTTCCATCACTAGTTGGTCAGAAAACAGCATCATTTCACTTTTAGCGTTTTCATGCCCCGAAAAGCATTTTGAGAGCATGTTCTCAGTAAGGCTGTTACTTTTGAACAGAAGCACTCAGAAACAAGTTTCCAAGCCAGAAACATGTGGTTTGGTGGAATCTATATTAGCAAGGCAGTTTCCTCTGCTTTCCATCACTAGTTGATCAGAAAACAGCATCATGTCACTTTTAGTGTTTTCAGGCCCTGAAAAGCATTTTGAGAGCATGTTGTCACTTAGGCTGTTACTTTTGACCAGAAGCACTCAGAAACAAGTTTACAAGCCAGAAACATGTGGTTTGCTGAAATCTATAGTAGCAAGGCATTTTCCACTGGTTTCCATCACTAGTTGGTCAGAAAACAGCATCATGTCACTTTTAGCGTTTTCATGCCCCGAAAAGAAATTATGAGAGCATGTTGTCACTTAGGCTGTTACTTTTGACAAGATGCACTCAGAAACAAGTTTCCAAGCCAGAAACATGTGGTTTGCTGAATTCTATAGTAGCAAGGTAGTTTCTGTTGCTTTCCATCACTAGTTGGTCAGAAAACAGCATCATGTCACTTTTAGCGTTTTCATGCCCCGAAAAGCATTTTGAGAGCATGTTGTCACTTAGGCTGTTACTTTTGACAAGATGCACTCAGAAACAAGTTTCCAAGCCAGAAACATGTGGTTTGCTGAATTCTATAGTAGCAAGGCAGTTTCCTCTGGTTTCCATCACTAGGTGGTCAGAAAACAGCATCATGTCACTTTTAGCGTTTTCATGCCCCGAAAAGCATTTTGAGAGCATGTTGTCACTTAGGCTGTTACTTTTAACCAGAAGCACTCAGAAACAAGTTTCCAAGCCAGAAACATGTGGTTTAGTGAATTCTATAGTAACAAGGCAGTTTCCTCTGGTTTCCATCACTAGTTGGTCAGAAAACAGCATCATTTCACTTTTAGCGTTTTCATGCCCCGAAAAGGATTTTGAGAGCATGTTCTCAGTTAGGCTGTTACTTTTGAACAGAAGCACTCAGAAACAATTTTCCAAGCCAGAAGCATGTGGTTTGGTGAATTCTATAGTAGCAAGGCAGTTTCTTTTGCTTTCCATCACTACTTGGTCAGAAAACAGCATCATGTCACTTTTAGCGTTTTCATGCCCCGAAAAGCATTTTGAGAGCATGTTCTCACTTAGGCTGTTACTTTTGACCAGAAGCACTCAGAAACAAGTTTCCAAGCCAGAAACATGTGGTTTGGTGAAATCTATAGAAGCAAGGCAGTTTCCTCTGCTTTCCATCACTGGTTGGTCAGAAAACAGCATCATGTCACTTCTAGCGTTGTCAGGCCCCGAAAAGCATTTTGAGAGCATGTTGTCACTTAGGCTGTTACTTTTGACCAGAAGCACTCAGAAACAAGTTTACAAGCCAGAAACATGTGGTTTGCTGAAATCTATAGTAGCAAGGCATTTTCCACTGGTTTCCATCACTAGTTGGTCAGAAAACAGCATCATGTCACTTTTAGCGTTTTCATGCCCCGAAAAGAAATTATGAGAGCATGTTGTCACTTAGGCTGTTACTTTTGACAAGATGCACTCAGAAACAAGTTTCCAAGCCAGAAACATGTGGTTTGCTGAATTCTATAGTAGCAAGGTAGTTTCTGTTGCTTTCCATCACTAGTTGGTCAGAAAACAGCATCATGTCACTTTTAGCGTTTTCATGCCCCGAAAAGCATTTTGAGAGCATGTTGTCACTTAGGCTGTTACTTTTGACAAGATGCACTCAGAAACAAGTTTCCAAGCCAGAAACATGTGGTTTGCTGAATTCTATAGTAGCAAGGCAGTTTCCTCTGGTTTCCATCACTAGGTGGTCAGAAAACAGCATCATGTCACTTTTAGCGTTTTCATGCCCCGAAAAGCATTTTGAGAGCATGTTGTCACTTAGGCTGTTACTTTTAACCAGAAGCACTCAGAAACAAGTTTCCAAGCCAGAAACATGTGGTTTAGTGAATTCTATAGTAACAAGGCAGTTTCCTCTGGTTTCCATCACTAGTTGGTCAGAAAACAGCATCATTTCACTTTTAGCGTTTTGATGCCCCGAAAAGGATTTTGAGAGCATGTTCTCAGTTAGGCTGTTACTTTTGAACAGAAGCACTCAGAAACAATTTTCCAAGCCAGAAGCATGTGGTTTGGTGAATTCTATAGTAGCAAGGCAGTTTCTTTTGCTTTCCATCACTAGTTGGTCAGAAAACAGCATCATGTCACTTTTAGCGTTTTCATGCCCCGAAAAGCATTTTGAGAGCATGTTCTCACTTAGGCTGTTACTTTTGACCAGAAGCACTCAGAAACAAGTTTCCAAGCCAGAAACATGTGGTTTGCTGAATTCTATAGTAGCAAGGCATTTTCCTCTGGTCTCCATCACTAGTTGGTCAGAAAACAGCATCATTTCACTTTTAGTGTTGTCAGGCCCCGAAAGCATTTTGAGAGCATGTTGTTACTTAGGCTGTTACTTTTGACAAGATGCACTCAGAAACAAGCTTCCAAGCCAGAAACATGTGGTTTGCTGAATTCTATAGTAGCAAGGCAGTTTCCTGTGGATTCCATCAGTAGTTGGTCAGAAAACAGCATCATGTCACTTTTAGCGTTTTCATGCCCCGAAAAGAATTATGAGAGCATGTTGTCACTTAGGCTGTTACTTTTGACCAGAAGCACTCAGAAACAAGTTTCCAAGCCAGAAGCATGTGGTTTGGTGAATTCTACAGTTGCAAGGCAGTTTCCTCTGGTTTCCATCAGTAGTTGGTCAGAAAACAGCATCATGTCACTTTTAGCGTTTTCATGCCCCGAAAAGCAATTTGAGAGCATGTTGTCACTTAGGCTGTTACTTTTGACCAGAAGCACTCAGAAACAAGTTTCCAAGCCAGAAGCATGTGGTTTGGTGAATTCTACATTGGCAAGGCAGTTTCCTCTGGTTTCCATCACTAGTTGGTCAGAAAACAGCATCATGTCACTTTTAGCGTTTTCATGCCCCGAAAAGAATTTTGAGAGCATGTTGTCACTTAGGCTGTTACTTTAGAACAGAAGCACTCAGAAACAATTTTCCAAGCCAGAAACATGTGGTTTGGTGAATTCTATAGTAGCAAGGCAGTTTCCTGTGGATTCCATCACCAGTTGGTCAGAAAACAGCATCATGTCACTTTTAGTGTTTTCAGGCCCTGAAAAGCATTTTGAGAGCATGTTGTCACTTAGGCTGTTACTTTTGAGCAGAAGCACTCAGAAACAAGTTTACAAGCCAGAAACATGTGGTTTGGTGAATTCTATACTACCAAGGCAGTTTCCTCTGGTTTCCATCACCAGTTGGTCAGAAAACAGCATCATGTCACTTTTAGTGTTTTCAGGCCCTGAAAAGCATTTTGAGAGCATGTTGTCACTTAGGCTGTTACTTTTGACCAGAAGCACTCAGAAACAAGTTTCCAAGCCAGAAACATGTGGTTTGGTGAAATCTATAGTAGCAAGGCAGTTTCCTCTGCTTTCCATCACTAGTTGGTCAGAAAACAGCATCATGTCACTTCTAGCGTTGTCAGGCCCCGAAAAGCATTTTGAGAGCATGTTGTCACTTAGGCTGTTACTTTTGACAAGATGCACTCAGAAACAAGTTTCCAAGCCAGAAACATGTGGTTTGCTGAATTCTATAGTAATAAGGCAGTTTCCTCTGGTTTCCATCAGTAGTTGGTCAGAAAAAAGCATCATGTCACTTTTAGCGTTTTCAGGCTCCGAAAAGCATTTTGAGAGCATGTTGTCATTGGGCTGTTATGTTTGAGCACAAGCAGCCAGAAACATGTGGTTTGGTGAGTTCTATAGTAGCAAGGCAGTTTCATTTGATTTCCATTACTAGTTGGTCAGAAAACAGCATCATGTCATTTTTAGTGTTTTCAGGCCCCGAAAATCATTTTGAGAGCATGTTGTCACTTAGGCTGTTACTTTTGACCAGAAGCACTCAGAAATAAGTTTCCAAGGTCAAAACATGTGGTTTGGTGAATTCTATAGTATCAAGGCAGTTTCCTGTGGTTTCCATCACTAGTTGGTCAGAAAACAACATAATGTCACTTTTAGTGTTTTCAGGCCCCGAAAAGCATTTTGAGAGCATGTTGTCATTCAGGCTGTTACTTTTGACCAGAAGCACTCAGAAACAAGTTTCCAAGCCAGAAACATATGGTTTGCTGAATTCTATAGTAGCAAGGCAGTTTCCTTTGCTTTCCATCACTAGTTGGTCAGAAAACAGCATCATTTCACTTTTAGCGTTTTCATGCCCCGAAAAGCATTTTGAGAGCATATTCTCAGTAAGGCTGTTACTTTTGAACAGAAGCACTCAGAAACAAGTTTCCAAGCCAGAAACATGTGGTTTGGTTGAATCTATATTAGCAAGGCAGTTTCCTCTGCTTTCCATCACTAGTTGATCAGAAAACAGCATCATGTCACTTTTAGTGTTTTCAGGCCCTGAAAAGCATTTTGAGAGCATGTTGTCACTTAGGCTGTTACTTTTGAGCAGAAGCACTCAGAAACAAGTTTACAAGCCAGAAACATGTGGTTTGGTGAATTCTATAGTAGCAATGCAGTTTCCTCTGATTTCCATCACTAGTTGGTCAGAAAACAGCATCATGTCACTTTTCGCGTTTTCATGCCCCGAAAAGCATTTTGAGAGCATGTTGTCATTCAGGCTGTTACTTTTGACCAGAAGCACTCAGAAACAAGTTTCCAAGCCAGAAACATGTGGTTTGGTGAAATCTATATTAGCAAGGCAGTTTCCTCTGCTTTCCATCACTAGTTGATCAGAAAACAGCATCATGTCACTTTTAGTGTTTTCAGGCCCTGAAAAGCATTTTGAGAGCATGTTGTCACTTAGGCTGTTACTTTTGAGCAGAAGCACTCAGAAACAAGTTTCCAAGCCAGAAACATGTGGTTTGGTGAAATCTATAGTAGCAAGGCAGTTTCTTCTGCTTTCCATCACTAGTTGGTCAGAAAACAGCATCATGTCACTTCTAGTGTTGTCAGGCCCCGAAAAGCATTTTGAGAGCATGTTGTCACTTAGGCTGTTACTTTTGACCAGAAGCACTCAGAAACAAGTTTCCAAGCCAGAAACATGTGGTTTGCTGAAATCTATAATAGCAAGGCAGTTTCCTCTGCTTTCCATCACTAGTTGGTCAGAAAACAGCATCATGTCACTTCTAGCCTTGTCAGGCCCCGAAAAGCATTTTGAGAGCATGTTGTCACTTAGGCTGTTACTTTTGACCAGAAGCACTCAGAAACAAGTTTACAAGCCAGAAACATGTCGTTTGGTGAATTCTATAGTAGCAAGGCAGTTTCCTCTGGTTTCCATCACTAGTTGGTCAGAAAACAGCATCATTTCACTTTTAGCGTTTTCATGCCCTGAAAAGCAATTTGAGAGCATGTTGTCACTTAGGCTGTTACTTTTGACAAGATGCACTCAGAAACAAGTTTCCAAGCCAGAAACATGTGGTTTGCTGAATTCTATAGTAGCAAGGCAGTTTCCTCTGGTTTCCATCACTAGTTGGTCAGAAAACAGCATCATGTCACTTTTCGCGTTTTCATGCCCCGAAAAGGATTTTGAGAGCATGTTTTCACTTTGGCTGGTACTTTTGACAAGATGCACTCAGAAACAATTTTCCAAGCCAGAAACATGTGGTTTGGTGAATTCTATAGTAGCAAGGCAGTTTCCTGTGGATTCCATCACCAGTTGGTCAGAAAACAGCATCATGTCACTTTTAGTGTTTTCAGGCCCTGAAAAGCATTTTGAGAGCATGTTGTCACTTAGGCTGTTACTTTTGAGCAGAAGCACTCAGAAACAAGTTTACAAGCCAGAAACATGTGGTTTGGTGAATTCTATACTACCAAGGCAGTTTCCTCTGGTTTCCATCACCAGTTGGTCAGAAAACAGCATCATGTCACTTTTAGTGTTTTCAGGCCCTGAAAAGCTTTTTGAGAGCATGTTGTCACTTAGGCTGTTACTTTTGACCAGAAGCACTCAGAAACAAGTTTCCAAGCCAGAAACATGTGGTTTGGTGAAATCTATAGTAGCAAGGCAGTTTCCTCTGCTTTCCATCACTAGTTGGTCAGAAAACAGCATCATGTCACTTCTAGCGTTGTCAGGCCCCGAAAAGCATTTTGACAGCATGTTGTCACTTAGGCTGTTACTTTTGACAAGATGCACTCAGAAACAAGTTTCCAAGCCAGAAACATGTGGTTTGCTGAATTCTATAGTAGCAAGGTAGTTTCTTTTGCTTTCCATCACTAGTTGGTCAGAAAACAGCATCATGTCACTTTTAGCGTTTTCATGCCCCGAAAAGCATTTTGAGAGCATGTTGTCACTTAGGCTGTTACTTTTGACCAGAAGCACTCAGAAACAAGTTTCCAAGCCAGAAACATGTGGTTTGGTGAAATCTATAGTAGCAAGGCAGTTTCCTCTGCTTTCCATCACTGGTTGGTCAGAAAACAGCATCATGTCACTTCTAGCGTTGTCAGGCCCCGAAAAGCATTTTGAGAGCATGTTGTCACTTAGGCTGTTACTTTTGACCAGAAGCACTCAGAAACAAGTTTACAAGCCAGAAACATGTGGTTTGCTGAAATCTATAGTAGCAAGGCATTTTCCACTGGTTTCCATCACTAGTTGGTCAGAAAACAGCATCATGTCACTTTTAGCGTTTTCATGCCCCGAAAAGAAATTATGAGAGCATGTTGTCACTTAGGCTGTTACTTTTGACAAGATGCACTCAGAAACAAGTTTCCAAGCCAGAAACATGTGGTTTGCTGAATTCTATAGTAGCAAGGTAGTTTCTGTTGCTTTCCATCACTAGTTGGTCAGAAAACAGCATCATGTCACTTTTAGCGTTTTCATGCCCCGAAAAGCATTTTGAGAGCATGTTGTCAGTTAGGCTGTTACTTTTGAACAGAAGCACTCAGAAACAATTTTCCAAGCCAGAAACATGTGGTTTGCTGAATTCTATAGTAGCAAGGCAGTTTCCTGTGGATTCCATCAGTAGTTGGTCAGAAAACAGCATCATGTCACTTTTAGCGTTTTCATGCCCCGAAAAGGATTTTGAGAGCATGTTCTCAGTTAGGCTGTTACTTTTGAACAGAAGCACTCAGAAACAATTTTCCAAGCCAGAAACATGTGGTTTGCTGAATTCTATAGTAGCAAGGCATTTTCCTCTGGTTTCCATCACTAGTTGGTCAGAAAACAGCATCATTTCACTTTTAGTGTTGTCAGGCCCCGAAAGCATTTTGAGAGCATGTTGTTACTTAGGCTGTTACTTTTGACAAGATGCACTCAGAAACAAGCTTCCAAGCCAGAAACATGTGGTTTGCTGAATTCTATAGTAGCAAGGCAGTTTCCTGTGGATTCCATCAGTAGTTGGTCAGAAAACAGCATCATGTCACTTTTAGCGTTTTCATGCCCCGAAAAGAATTATGAGAGCATGTTGTCACTTAGGCTGTTACTTTTGACCAGAAGCACTCAGAAACAAGTTTCCAAGCCAGAAGCATGTGGTTTGGTGAATTCTACAGTTGCAAGGCAGTTTCCTCTGGTTTCCATCACTAGTTGGTCAGAAAACAGCATCATGTCACTTCTAGCCTTGTCAGGCCCCGAAAAGCATTTTGAGAGCATGTTGTCACTTAGGCTGTTACTTTTGACAAGATGCACTCAGAAACAAGTTTCCAAGCCAGAAACATGTGGTTTGCTGAATTCTATAGTAGCAAGGCAGTTTCCTTTGCTTTCCATCACTAGTTGGTCAGAAAACAGCATCATGTCACTTTTAGTGTTTTCAGGCCCTGAAAAGCATTTTGAGAGCATGTTGTCACTTAGGCTGTTACTTTTGACAAGATGCACTCAGAAACAAGTTTCCAAGCCAGAAACATGTGGTTTGCTGAATTCTATAGTAATAAGGCAGTTTCCTCTGCTTTCCATCACTAGTTGGTCAGAAAACAGCATCATGTCACTTTTAGCGTTTTCATGCCCCGAAAAGCATTTTGAGAGCATGTTGTCACTTAGGCTGTTACTTTTGACCAGAAGCACTCAGAAACAAGTTTCCAAGCCAGAAACATGTGGTTTGGTGAAATCTATAGTAGCAAGGCAGTTTCTTCGGCTTTCCATCACTAGTTGGTCAGAAAACAGCATCATGTCACTTCTAGTGTTGTCAGGCCCCGAAAAGCATTTTGAGAGCATGTTGTCACTTAGGCTGTTACTTTTGACCAGAAGCACTCAGAAACAAGTTTCCAAGCCAGAAACATGTGGTTTGCTGAATTCTATAGTAGCAAGGCAGTTTCCTCTGGTTTCCATCACTAGTTGGTCAGAAAACAGCATCATTTCACTTTTAGCGTTTTCATGCCCTGAAAAGCAATTTGAGAGCATGTTGTCACTTAGGCTGTTACTTTTGACAAGATGCACTCAGAAACAAGTTTCCAAGCCAGAAACATGTGGTTTGCTGAATTCTATAGTAGCAAGGCAGTTTCCTCTGGTTTCCATCACTAGTTGGTCAGAAAACAGCATCATTTCACTTTTAGCGTTTTCATGCCCTGAAAAGCAATTTGAGAGCATGTTGTCACTTAGGCTGTTACTTTTGACAAGATGCACTCAGAAACAAGTTTCCAAGCCAGAAACATGTGGTTTGCTGAATTCTATAGTAGCAAGGTAGTTTCTGTTGCTTTCCATCACTAGTTGGTCAGAAAACAGCATCATGTCACTTTTCGCGTTTTCATGCCCCGAAAAGCATTTTGAGAGCATGTTGTCACTTAGGCTGTTACTTTTGAACAGAAGCACTCAGAAACAATTTTCCAAGCCAGAAACATGTGGTTTGGTGAATTCTATAGTAGCAAGGCAGTTTCCTGTGGTTTCCATCACTAGTTGGTCAGAAAACAGCATCATGTCACTTTTCGCGTTTTCATGCCCCGAAAAGGATTTTGAGAGCATGTTTTCACTTTGGCTGGTACTTTTGACAAGATGCACTCAGAAACAATTTTCCAAGCCAGAAACATGTGGTTTGCTGAATTCTATAGTAGCAAGGCAGTTTCCTGTGGATTCCATCAGTAGTTGGTCAGAAAACAGCATCATGTCACTTTTAGCGTTTTCATGCCCCGAAAAGAATTATGAGAGCATGTTGTCACTTAGGCTGTTACTTTTGACCAGAAGCACTCAGAAACAAGTTTCCAAGCCAGAAGCATGTGGTTTGGTGAATTCTACAGTTGCAAGGCAGTTTCCTCTGGTTTCCATCACTAGTTGGTCAGAAAACAGCATCATGTCACTTTTAGCGTTTTCATGCCCCGAAAAGCAATTTGAGAGCATGTTGTCACTTAGGCTGTTACTTTTGACCAGAAGCACTCAGAAACAAGTTTCCAAGCCAGAAGCATGTGGTTTGGTGAATTCTACATTGGCAAGGCAGTTTCCTCTGGTTTCCATCACTAGTTGGTCAGAAAACAGCATCATGTCACTTTTAGCGTTTTCATGCCCCGAAAAGAATTTTGAGAGCATGTTGTCACTTAGGCTGTTACTTTTGAACAGAAGCACTCAGAAACAATTTTCCAAGCCAGAAACATGTGGTTTGGTGAATTCTATAGTAGCAAGGCAGTTTCCTGTGGATTCCATCACCAGTTGGTCAGAAAACAGCATCATGTCACTTTTAGTGTTTTCAGGCCGTGAAAAGCATTTTGAGAGCATGTTGTCACTTAGGCTGTTACTTTTGAGCAGAAGCACTCAGAAACAAGTTTACAAGCCAGAAACATGTGGTTTGGTGAATTCTATACTACCAAGGCAGTTTCCTCTGGTTTCCATCACCAGTTGGTCAGAAAACAGCATCATGTCACTTTTAGTGTTTTCAGGCCCTGAAAAGCATTTTGAGAGCATGTTGTCACTTAGGCTGTTACTTTTGACCAGAAGCACTCAGAAACAAGTTTCCAAGCCAGAAACATGTGGTTTGGTGAAATCTATAGTAGCAAGGCAGTTTCCTCTGCTTTCCATCACTAGTTGGTCAGAAAACAGCATCATGTCACTTCTAGCGTTGTCAGGCCCCGAAAAGCATTTTGAGAGCATGTTGTCACTTAGGCTGTTACTTTTGAACAGAAGCACTCAGAAACAATTTTCCAAGCCAGAAACATGTGGTTTGGTGAATTCTATAGTAGCAAGGCAGTTTCCTGTGGATTCCATCACCAGTTGGTCAGAAAACAGCATCATGTCACTTTTAGTGTTTTCAGGCCCTGAAAAGCATTTTGAGAGCATGTTGTCACTTAGGCTGTTACTTTTGAGCAGAAGCACTCAGAAACAAGTTTACAAGACAGAAACATGTGGTTTGGTGAATTCTATACTACCAAGGCAGTTTCCTCTGGTTTCCATCACCAGTTGGTCAGAAAACAGCATCATGTCACTTTTAGTGTTTTCAGGCCCCGAAAAGCATTTTGAGAGCATGTTGTCACTTAGGCTGTTACTTTTGACAAGATGCACTCAGAAACAAGTTTCCAAGCCAGAAACATGTGGTTTGCTGAATTCTATAGTAGCAAGGCAGTTTCCTTTGCTTTCCATCACTAGTTGGTCAGAAAACAGCATCATGTCACTTTTAGCGTTTTCATGCCCCGAAAAGCAATTTGAGAGCATGTTGTCACTTAGGCTGTTACTTTTGACCAGAAGCACTCAGAAACAAGTTTCCAAGCCAGAAGCATGTGGTTTGGTGAATTCTACATTGGAAAGGCAGTTTCCTCTGGTTTCCATCACTAGTTGGTCAGAAAACAGCATCATGTCACTTTTAGCGTTTTCATGCCCCGAAAAGAATTTTGAGAGCATGTTGTCACTTAGGCTGTTACTTTTGAACAGAAGCACTCAGAAACAATTTTCCAAGCCAGAAACATGTGGTTTGGTGAATTCTATAGTAGCAAGGCAGTTTCCTGTGGATTCCATCACCAGTTGGTCAGAAAACAGCATCATGTCACTTTTAGTGTTTTCAGGCCCTGAAAAGCATTTTGAGAGCATGTTGTCACTTAGGCTGTTACTTTTGAGCAGAAGCACTCAGAAACAAGTTTACAAGCCAGAAACATGTGGTTTGGTGAATTCTCTACTACCAAGGCAGTTTCCTCTGGTTTCCATCACTAGTTGGTCAGAAAACAGCATCATGTCACTTTTAGTGTTTTCAGGCCCTGAAAAGCATTTTGAGAGCATGTTGTCACTTAGGCTGTTACTTTTGACCAGAAGCACTCAGAAACAAGTTTCCAAGCCAGAAACATGTGGTTTGGTGAAATCTATAGTAGCAAGGCAGTTTCCACTGGTTTCCATCACTAGTTGGTCAGAAAACAGCATCATGTCACTTTTAGCGTTTTCATGCCCCGAAAAGCATTTTGAGAGCATGTTGTCACTTAGGCTGTTACTTTTGACAAGATGCACTCAGAAACAAGTTTCCAAGCCAGAAACATGTGGTTTGCTGAATTCTATAGTAGCAAGGTAGTTTCTGTTGCTTTCCATCACTAGTTGGTCAGAAAACAGCATCATGTCACTTTTAGCGTTTTCATGCCCCGAAAAGCATTTTGAGAGCATGTTGTCACTTAGGCTGTTACTTTTAACAAGATGCACTCAGAAACAAGTTTCCAAGCCAGAAACATGTGGTTTGCTGAATTCTATAGTAGCAAGGCAGTTTCCTCTGGTTTCCATCACTAGGTGGTCAGAAAACAGCATCATGTCACTTTTAGCGTTTTCATGCCCCGAAAAGCATTTTGAGAGCATGTTGTCACTTAGGCTGTTACTTTTAACCAGAAGCACTCAGAAACAAGTTTCCAAGCCAGAAACATGTGGTTTAGTGAATTCTATAGTAACAAGGCAGTTTCCTCTGGTTTCCATCACTAGTTGGTCAGAAAACAGCATCATTTCACTTTTAGCGTTTTCATGCCCCGAAAAGGATTTTGAGAGCATGTTCTCAGTTAGGCTGTTACTTTTGAACAGAAGCACTCAGAAACAATTTTCCAAGCCAGAAGCATGTGGTTTGGTGAATTCTATAGTAGCAAGGCAGTTTCTTTTGCTTTCCATCACTAGTTGGTCAGAAAACAGCATCATGTCACTTTTAGCGTTTTCATGCCCCGAAAAGCATTTTGAGAGCATGTTCTCACTTAGGCTGTTACTTTTGACCAGAAGCACTCAGAAACAAGTTTCCAAGCCAGAAACATGTGGTTTGCTGAATTCTATAGTAGCAAGGCATTTTCCTCTGGTTTCCATCACTAGTTGGTCAGAAAACAGCATCATTTCACTTTAGTGTTGTCAGGCCCCGAAAGCATTTTGAGAGCATGTTGTTACTTTGGCTGTTACTTTTGACAAGATGCACTAAGAAACAAGCTTCCAAGCCAGAAACATGTGGTTTGCTGAATTCTATAGTAGCAAGGCAGTTTCCTGTGGATTCCATCAGTAGTTGGTCAGAAAACAGCATCATGTCACTTTTAGCGTTTTCATGCCCCGAAAAGAATTATGAGAGCATGTTGTCACTTAGGCTGTTACTTTTGACCAGAAGCACTCAGAAACAAGTTTCCAAGCCAGAAGCATGTGGTTTGGTGAATTCTACAGTTGCAAGGCAGTTTCCTCTGGTTTCCATCACTAGTTGGTCAGAAAACAGCATCATGTCACTTCTAGCGTTGTCAGGCCCCGAAAAGCATTTTGAGAGCATGTTGTCACTTAGGCTGTTACTTTTGACAAGATGCACTCAGAACAAGTTTCCAAGCCAGAAACATGTGGTTTGCTGAATTCTATAGTAGCAAGGCAGTTACCTTTGCTTTCCATCACTAGTTGGTCAGAAAACAGCATCATGTCACTTTTAGCGTTTTCATGCCCCGAAAAGCAATTTGAGAGCATGTTGTCACTTAGGCTGTTACTTTTGACCAGAAGCACTCAGAAACAAGTTTCCAAGCCAGAAGCATGTGGTTTGGTGAATTCTACATTGGCAAGGCAGTTTCCTCTGGTTTCCATCACTAGTTGGTCAGAAAACAGCATCATGTCACTTTTAGCGTTTTCATGCCCCGAAAAGAATTTTGAGAGCATGTTGTCACTTAGGCTGTTACTTTGAACAGAAGCACTCAGAAACAATTTTCCAAGCCAGAAACATGTGGTTTGGTGAATTCTATAGTAGCAAGGCAGTTTCCTGTGGATTCCATCACCAGTTGGTCAGAAAACAGCATCATGTCACTTTTAGTGTTTTCAGGCCCTGAAAAGCATTTTGAGAGCATGTTGTCACTTAGGCTGTTACTTTTGACAAGATGCACTCAGAAACAAGTTTCCAAGCCAGAAACATGTGGTTGCTGAATTCTATAGTAATAAGGCAGTTTCCTCTGCTTTCCATCACTAGTTGGTCAGAAAACAGCATCATGTCACTTTTAGCGTTGTCAGGCCCCGAAAAGCATTTTGAGAGCATGTTGTCACTTAGGCTGTTCCTTTTGACAAGATACACTCAGAAACAAGTTTCCAAGCCAGAAACATGTGGTTTGGTGAATTATACAGTTGCAAGGCAGTTTCCTCTGGTTTCCATCACCACTTGGTCAGAAAACAGCATCATGTCACTTTTAGCGTTTTCATGCCCCGAAAAGCAATTTGAGAGCATGTTGTCACTTAGGCTGTTACTTTTGACAAGATGCACTCAGAAACAAGTTTCCAAGCCAGAAACATGTGGTTTGGTGAATTCTACAGTAGCAAGGCATTTTCCTCTGGTTTCCATCACTAGTTGGTCAGAAAACAGAATCGTCTCACTTTTAGTGTTTTCATGCCCGAAAAGCATTTTGAGAGCATGTTGTCATTCAGGCTGTTACTTTTGACCAGAAGCACTCAGAAACAAGTTTCCAAGCCAGAAACATGTGGTTTGGTGAAATCTATATTAGCAAGGCAGTTTCCTCTGCTTTCCATCACTAGTTGATCAGAAAACAGCATCATGTCACTTTTAGCGTTTTCATGCCCCGAAAAGAATTATGAGAGCATGTTGTCACTTAGGCTGTTACTTTTGACCAGAAGCACTCAGAAACAAGTTTCCAAGCCAGAAGCATGTGGTTTGGTGAAATCTATAGTAGCAAGGCAGTTTCTTCTGCTTTCCATCACTAGTTGGTCAGAAAACAGCATCATGTCACTTCTAGTGTTGTCAGGCCCCGAAAAGCATTTTGAGAGCATGTTGTCACTTAGGCTGTTACTTTTGACCAGAAGCACTCAGAAACAAGTTTCCAAGCCAGAAACATGTGGTTTGCTGAAATCTATAATAGCAAGGCAGTTTCCTCTGCTTTCCATCACTAGTTGGTCAGAAAACAGCATCATGTCACTTCTAGCCTTGTCAGGCCCCGAAAGCATTTTGAGAGCATGTTGTCACTTAGGCTGTTACTTTTGACCAGAAGCACTCAGAAACAAGTTTACAAGCCAGAAACATGTCGTTTGGTGAATTCTATAGTAGCAAGGCAGTTTCCTCTGGTTTCCATCACTAGTTGGTCAGAAAACAGCATCATTTCACTTTTAGCGTTTTCATGCCCTGAAAAGCAATTTGAGAGCATGTTGTCACTTAGGCTGTTACTTTTGACAAGATGCACTCAGAAACAAGTTTCCAAGCCAGAAACATGTGGTTTGCTGAATTCTATAGTAGCAAGGCAGTTTCCTCTGGTTTCCATCACTAGTTGGTCAGAAAACAGCATCATTTCACTTTTAGCGTTTTCATGCCCTGAAAAGCAATTTGAGAGCATGTTGTCACTTAGGCTGTTACTTTTGACAAGATGCACTCAGAAACAAGTTTCCAAGCCAGAAACATGTGGTTTGCTGAATTCTATAGTAGCAAGGTAGTTTCTGTTGCTTTCCATCACTAGTTGGTCAGAAAACAGCATCATGTCACTTTTCGCGTTTTCATGTCCCGAAAAGAATTATGAGAGCAGGGTGTCACTTAGGCTGTTACTTTTGACCAGAAGCACTCAGAAACAAGTTTCCAAGCCAGAAGCATGTGGTTTGGTGAATTCTACAGTTGCAAGGCAGTTTCCTCTGGTTTCCATCACTAGTTGGTCAGAAAACAGCATCATGTCACTTTTAGCGTTTTCATGCCCCGAAAAGCAATTTGAGAGCATGTTGTCACTTAGGCTGTTACTTTTGACCAGAAGCACTCAGAAACAAGTTTCCAAGCCAGAAGCATGTGGTTTGGTGAATTCTACATTGGCAAGGCAGTTTCCTCTGGTTTCCATCACTAGTTGGTCAGAAAACAGCATCATGTCACTTTTAGCGTTTTCATGCCCCGAAAAGAATTTTGAGAGCATGTTGTCACTTAGGCTGTTACTTTTGAACAGAAGCACTCAGAAACAATTTTCCAAGCAGAAACATGTGGTTTGGTGAATTCTATAGTAGCAAGGCAGTTTCCTGTGGATTCCATCACCAGTTGGTCAGAAAACAGCATCATGTCACTTTTAGTGTTTTCAGGCCGTGAAAAGCATTTTGAGAGCATGTTGTCACTTAGGCTGTTACTTTTGAGCAGAAGCACTCAGAAACAAGTTTACAAGCCAGAAACATGTGGTTTGGTGAATTCTATACTACCAAGGCAGTTTCCTCTGGTTTCCATCACCAGTTGGTCAGAAAACAGCATCATGTCACTTTTAGTGTTTTCAGGCCCTGAAAAGCATTTTGAGAGCATGTTGTCACTTAGGCTGTTACTTTTGACCAGAAGCACTCAGAAACAAGTTTCCAAGCCAGAAACATGTGGTTTGGTGAAATCTATAGTAGCAAGGCAGTTTCCTCTGCTTTCCATCACTAGTTGGTCAGAAAACAGCATCATGTCACTTCTAGCGTTGTCAGGCCCCGAAAAGCATTTTGAGAGCAT
This sequence comes from Epinephelus lanceolatus, assembly GCF_041903045.1. NCBI lineage: Eukaryota > Metazoa > Chordata > Actinopteri > Perciformes > Serranidae > Epinephelus > Epinephelus lanceolatus. The sequence goes on along the minus strand of NW_027556821.1, from coordinate 47,507 downwards.
GTTGTCACTTAGGCTGTTACTTTTGACAAGATGCACTCAGAAACAAGTTTCCAAGCCAGAAACATGTGGTTTGCTGAATTCTATAGTAATAAGGCAGTTTCCTCTGGTTTCCATCAGTAGTTGGTCAGAAAAAAGCATCATGTCACTTTTAGCGTTTTCAGGCTCCGAAAAGCATTTGAGAGCATGTTGTCATTAGGCTGTTATGTTTGAGCACAAGCAGCCAGAAACATGTGGTTTGGTGAGTTCTATAGTAGCAAGGCAGTTTCATTTGGTTTCCATTACTAGTTGGTCAGAAAACAGCATCATGTCATTTTTAGTGTTTTCAGGCCCCGAAAATCATTTTGAGAGCATGTTGTCACTTAGGCTGTTACTTTTGACCAGAAGCACTCAGAAATAAGTTTCCAAGGTCAAAACATGTGGTTTGGTGAATTCTATAGTATCAAGGCAGTTTCCTGTGGTTTCCATCACTAGTTGGTCAGAAAACAACATAATGTCACTTTAGTGTTTTCAGGCCCCGAAAAGCATTTTGAGAGCATGTTGTCACTTACGTTGTTACTTTTGACCAGAAGCACTCAGAAACAAGTTTCCAAGCCAGAGACATGTGGTTTGGTGAATTCTGTAGTAGCAAGGCAATTTCCTGTGGTTTCCATCACTAGTTGGTCAGAAAACAGCATCGTCTCACTTTTAGTGTTTTCATGCCCCGAAAAGCATTTTGAGAGCATGTTGTCACTTAGGCTGTTACTTTTGACCAGAAGCACTCAGAAACAAGTTTCCAAGCCAGAAACATGTGGTTTGCTGAATTCTATAGTAGCAAGGCAGTTTCCTTTGCTTTCCATCACTAGTAGGTTAGAAAACAGCATCATGTCACTTTTAGCGTTTTCATGCCCCGAAAAGAATTATGAGAATATGTTGTCATTTAGGCTGTTACTTTTGACCAGAAGCACTCAGAAACAAGTTTCCAAGCCAGAAGCATGTGGTTTGGTGAATTCTACAGTTGCAAGGCAGTTTCCTCTGGTTTCCATCACTAGTTGGTCAGAAAACAGCATCATGTCACTTCTAGCGTTGTCAGGCCCCGAAAAGCATTTTGAGAGCATGTTGTCACTTAGGCTGTTACTTTTGACAAGATGCACTCAGAAACAAGTTTCCAAGCCAGAAACATGTGGTTTGCTGAATTCTATAGTAGCAAGGCAGTTTCCTTTGCTTTCCATCACTAGTTGGTCAGAAAACAGCATCATGTCACTTTTAGCGTTTTCATGCCCCGAAAAGCAATTTGAGAGCATGTTGTCACTTAGGCTGTTACTTTTGACCAGAAGCACTCAGAAACAAGTTTCCAAGCCAGAAGCATGTGGTTTGGTGAATTCTACATTGGCAAGGCAGTTTCCTCTGGTTTCCATCACTAGTTGGTCAGAAAACAGCATCATGTCACTTCTAGCGTTGTCAGGCCCCGAAAAGGATTTTGAGAGCATGTTGTCACTTAGGCTGTTACTTTTGACAAGATGCACTCAGAAACAAGTTTCCAAGCCAGAAACATGTGGTTTGGTGAATTCTATAGTAGCAAGGTAGTTTCCTCTGGTTTCCATCACCAGTTGGTCAGAAAACAGCATCATGTCACTTTTAGTGTTGTCAGGCCCCGAAAGCATTTTGAGAGCATGTTGTCATTCAGGCTGTTACTTTTGACCAGAAGCACTCAGAAACAAGTTTCCAAGCCAGAAACATATGGTTTGCTGAATTCTATAGTAGCAAGGCAGTTTCCTTTGCTTTCCATCACTAGTTGGTCAGAAAACAGCATCATTTCACTTTTAGCGTTTTCATGCCCCGAAAAGCATTTTGAGAGCATGTTCTCAGTAAGGCTGTTACTTTTGAACAGAAGCACTCAGAAACAAGTTTCCAAGCCAGAAACATGTGGTTTGGTGGAATCTATATTAGCAAGGCAGTTTCCTCTGCTTTCCATCACTAGTTGATCAGAAAACAGCATCATGTCACTTTTAGTGTTTTCAGGCCCTGAAAAGCATTTTGAGAGCATGTTGTCACTTAGGCTGTTACTTTTGACCAGAAGCACTCAGAAACAAGTTTCCAAGCCAGAAACATGTGGTTTGTTGAAATCTATAGTAGCAAGGCAGTTTCCTCTGCTTTCCATCACTAGTTGGTCAGAAAACAGCATCATGTCACTTCTAGCGTTGTCAGGCCCCGAAAAGCATTTTGAGAGCATGTTGTCACTTAGGCTGTTACTTTTGACCAGAAGCACTCAGAAACAAGTTTACAAGCCAGAAACATGTCGTTTGGTGAATTCTATAGTAGCAAGGCAGTTTCCTGTGGATTCCATCACCAGTTGGTCAGAAAACAGCATCATGTCACTTTTAGTGTTTTCAGGCCCTGAAAAGCATTTTGAGAGCATGTTGTCACTTAGGCTGTTACTTTTGACCAGAAGCACTCAGAAACAAGTTTCCAAGCCAGAAGCATGTGGTTTGGTGAATTCTACATTGGCAAGGCAGTTTCCTCTGGTTTCCATCACTAGTTGGTCAGAAAACAGCATCATGTCACTTTTAGCGTTTTCATGCCCCGAAAAGAATTTTGAGAGCATGTTGTCACTTAGGCTGTTACTTTTGAACAGAAGCACTCAGAAACAATTTTCCAAGCCAGAAACATGTGGTTTGGTGAATTCTATAGTAGCAAGGCAGTTTCCTGTGGATTCCATCACCAGTTGGTTAGAAAACAGCATCATGTCACTTTTAGTGTTTTCAGGCCGTGAAAAGCATTTTGAGAGCATGTTGTCACTTAGGCTGTTACTTTTGACCAGAAGCACTCAGAAACAAGTTTCCAAGCCAGAAACATGTGGTTTGGTGAAATCTATAGTAGCAAGGCAGTTTCCTCTGCTTTCCATCACTAGTTGGTCAGAAAACAGCATCATGTCACTTCTAGCGTTGTCAGGCCCCGAAAAGCATTTTGAGAGCATGTTGTCACTTAGGCTGTTACTTTTGACAAGATGCACTCAGAAACAAGTTTCCAAGCCAGAAACATGTGGTTTGCTGAATTCTATAGTAATAAGGCAGTTTCCTCTGGTTTCCATCAGTAGTTGGTCAGAAAAAAGCATCATGTCACTTTTAGCGTTTTCAGGCTCCGAAAAGCATTTTGAGAGCATGTTGTCATTAGGCTGTTATGTTTGAGCACAAGCAGCCAGAAACATGTGGTTTGGTGAGTTCTATAGTAGCAAGGCAGTTTCATTTGGTTTCCATTACTAGTTGGTCAGAAAACAGCATCATGTCATTTTTAGTGTTTTCAGGCCCCGAAAATCATTTTGAGAGCATGTTGTCACTTAGGCTGTTACTTTTGACCAGAAGCACTCAGAAATAAGTTTCCAAGGTCAAAACATGTGGTTTGGTGAATTCTATAGTAGAAAGGCAGTTTCCTTTGCTTTCCATCACTAGTTGGTCAGAAAACAGCATCATTTCACTTTTAGTGTTGTCAGGCCCCGAAAGCATTTTGAGAGCATGTTGTTACTTAGGCTGTTACTTTTGACAAGATGCACTCAGAAACAAGCTTCCAAGCCAGAAACATGTGGTTTAGTGAATTCTATAGTAGCAAGGCAGTTTCCTGTGGATTCCATCAGTAGTTGGTCAGAAAACAGCATCATGTCACTTTTAGCGTTTTCATGCCCCGAAAAGAATTATGAGAACATGTTGTCATTTAGGCTGTTACTTTTGACCAGAAGCACTCAGAAACAAGTTTCCAAGCCAGAAGCATGTGGTTTGGTGAATTCTACAGTTGCATGGCAGTTTCCTCTGGTTTCCATCACTAGTTGGTCAGAAAACAGCATCATGTCACTTCTAGCGTTGTCAGGCCCCGAAAAGCATTTTGAGAGCATGTTGTCACTTAGGCTGTTACTTTTGACAAGATGCACTCAGAAACAAGTTTCCAAGCCAGAAACATGTGGTTTGCTGAATTCTATAGTAGCAAGGCAGTTTCCTTTGCTTTCCATCACTAGTTGGTCAGGAAACAGCATCATGTCACTTTAGCGTTTTCATGCCCCGAAAAGCAATTTGAGAGCATGTTGTCACTTAGGCTGTTACTTTTGACAGAAGCACTCAGAAACAAGTTTCCAAGCCAGAAGCATGTGGTTTGGTGAATTCTACATTGGCAAGGCAGTTTCCTCTGGTTTCCATCACTAGTTGGTCAGAAAACAGCATCATGTCACTTCTAGCGTTGTCAGGCCCCGAAAAGGATTTTGAGAGCATGTTGTCACTTAGGCTGTTACTTTTGACAAGATGCACTCAGAAACAAGTTTCCAAGCCAGAAACATGTGGTTTGGTGAATTCTATAGTAGCAAGGTAGTTTCCTCTGGTTTCCATCACCAGTTGGTCAGAAAACAGCATCATGTCACTTTTAGTGTTGTCAGGCCCCGAAAGCATTTTGAGAGCATGTTGTCACTTAGGCTGTTACTTTTGACCAGAAGCACTCAGAAACAAGTTTCCAAGCCAGAAGCATGTGGTTTGGTGAATTCTACATTGGCAAGGCAGTTTCCTCTGGTTTCCATCACTACTTGGTCAGAAAACAGCATCATTTCACTTTTAGCTTTTTCCTGCACCGAAAAGCATTTTGAGAGCATGTTGTTACTTAGGCTGTTACTTTTCACCAGAAGCACTCAGACACAAGCTTCCAAGCCAGAAACATGTGGTTTGGTGAATTCTATAGTAGCAATGCAGTTTCCTTTGGTTTCCATCACTAGTTGGTCAGAAAACAGCATCATGTCCACTTTTCGCGTTTTCATGCCCCGAAAAGCATTTTGAGAGCATGTTGTCACTTAGGCTGTTACTTTGACCAGAAGCACTCAGAAACAAGTTTCCAATCCAGAAACATGTGGTTTGCTGAATTCTTTACGACCAAGGCAGTTTCCTGTGTTTTCCATCACTAGTTGGTCAGAAAACAGCATCATGTCACTTTTAACGTTTCATGCCCCGAAAAGCATTTTGAGAGCATGTTGTCACTTAGGCTGTTACTTTTGACAAGATGCACTCAGAAACAAGTTCCAAGCCAGAAACATGTGGTTTGCTGAATTCTATAGTAGCAAGGCAGTATCTTTTGCGTTCTATCACTAGTTGGTCAGAAAACAGCATCATGTCACTTTTAGCGTTTTCATGCCCCGAAAAGCATTTTGAGAGCATGTTGTCACTTAGGCTGTTACTTTTGACCAGAAGCACTCAGAAACAAGTTTCCAAGCCAGAAACATGTGGTTTGGTGAATTCTACAGTTACAAGGCAGTTTCCTCTGGTTTCCATCACTAGTTGGTCAGACAACAGCATCATGTCACTTTTAGTGTTTTCAGGCCCTGAAAAGCATTTTGAGAGCATGTTGTCACTTAGGCTGTTACTTTTGAGCAGAAGCACTCAGAAACAAGTTTACAAGCCAGAAACATGTGGTTTGGTGAATTCTATACTACCAAGGCAGTTTCCTCTGGTTTCCATCACCAGTTGGTCAGAAAACAGCATCATGTCACTTTTAGTGTTTTCAGGCCCTGAAAAGCATTTTGAGAGCATGTTGTCACTTAGGCTGTTAATTTTGACCAGAAGCACTCAGAAACAAGTTTCCAAGCCAGAAACATGTGGTTTGGTGAAATCTATAGTAGCAAGGCAGTTTCCTCTGGTTTCCATCACTAGTTGGTCAGAAAACAGCATCATTTCACTTTTAGCGTTTTCATGCACCGAAAAGCATTTTGAGAGCATGTTGTTACTTAGGCTGTTACTTTTGACCAGAAGCACTCAGACACAAGCTTCCAAGCCAGAAACATGTGGTTTGGTGAATTCTATAGTAGCAATGCAGTTTCCTTTGGTTTCCATCACTAGTTGGTCAGAAAACAGCATCATGTCACTTTTCGCGTTTTCATGCCCCGAAAAGCATTTTGAGAGCATGTTGGCACTTAGGCTGTTACTTTTGACCAGAAGCACTCAGAAACAAGTTTCCAATCCAGAAACATGTGGTTTGGTGAATTCTACAGTTGCAAGGCAGTTTCCTCTGGTTTCCATCACTAGTTGGTCAGAAAACAGCATCATGTCACTTTTAGCGTTTTCATGCACCGAAAAGCATTTTGAGAGCATGTTGTTACTTAGGCTGTTACTTTTGACCAGAAGCACTCAGACACAAGCTTCCAAGCCAGAAACATGTGGTTTGGTGAATTCTATAGTAGCAATGCAGTTTCCTTTGGTTTCCATCACTAGTTGGTCAGAAAACAGCATCATGTCACTTTTCGCGTTTTCATGCCCCGAAAAGCATTTTGAGAGCATGTTGTCACTTAGGCTGTTACTTTTGAGCAGAAGCACTCAGAAACAAGTTTACAAGCCAGAAACATGTGGTTTGGTGAATTCTATACTACCAAGGCAGCTTCCTCTGGTTTCCATCACTAGTTGGTCAGAAAACAGCATCATGTCACTTCTAGCGTTGTCAGGCCCGAAAAGCATTTTGAGAGCATGTTGTCACTTAGGCTGTTACTTTTGACAAGAAGCACTCAGAAACAAGTTTCCAAGCCAGAAACATGTGGTGTGCTGAATTCTTTACGACCAAGGCAGTTTCCTGTGTTTTCCATCACTAGTTGGTCAGAAAACAGCATCATGTCACTTTTAACGTTTTCATGCCCCGAAAAGCATTTTGAGAGCATGTTGTCACTTAGGCTGTTACTTTTGACAAGATGCACTCAGAAACAAGTTTCCAAGCCAGAAACATGTGTTTGCTGAATTCTATAGTAGCAAGGTAGTTTCTGTTGCTTTCCATCACTAGTTGGTCAGAAAACAGCATCATGTCACTTTTCGCGTTTTCGGGCCCCGAAAAGCATTTTGAGAGCATGTTCTCACTTAGGCTGTTACTTTTGAACAGAAGCACTCAGAAACAAGTTTCCAAGCCAGAAACATGTGGTTTAGTGAATTCTATAGTAGCAAGGCAGTTTCCTGTGGTTTCCATCACTAGTTGGTCAGAAAACAGCATCATGTCACTTTTCGCGTTTTCATGCCCCGAAAAGGATTTTGAGAGCATGTTGTCACTTAGGCTGTTACTTTTGACAAGATACACTCAGAAACAAGTTTCCAAGCCAGAAACATGTGGTTTGGTGAATTCTATAGTAGCAAGGCAGTTTCCTCTGGTTTCCATCACTAGTTGGTCAGAAAACAGCATCATTTCACTTTAAGATTTTCAGGCCCCGAAAAGGATTTTGAGAGCATGTTCTCAGTTAGGCTGTTATTTTTGAACAGAAGCACTCAGAAACAATTTTCCAAGCCAGAAACATGTGGTTTAGTGAATTCTATAGTAGCAAGGCAGTTTCTTTTGCTTTCCATCACTAGTTGGTCAGAAAACAGCATCATGTCACTTTTAGCGTTTTCATGCCCCGAAAAGCAATTTGAGAGCATGTTGTCACTTAGGCTGTTACTTTTGACCAGAAGCACTCAGAAACAAGTTTCCAAGCCAGAAGCATGTGGTTTGGTGAATTCTACATTTGCAAGGCAGTTTCCTCTGGTTTCCATCACTAGTTGGTCAGAAAACAGCATCATGTCACTTTTCGCGTTTTCATGCCCGAAAAGTATTTTGAGAGCATGTTGTCACTTAGGCTGTTACTTTTGACCAGAAGCACTCAGAAACAAGCTTCCAAGCCAGAAACATGTGGTTTGCTGAATTCTATAGTAGCAAGGCAGTTTCCTCTGGTTTCCATCACCAGTTGGTCAGAAAACAGCATCATGTCACTTTTAGTGTTGTCAGGCCCCAGAAAGAATTATGAGAGCATGTTGTCACTTAGGCTGTTACTTTTGACCAGAAGCACTCAGAAACAAGTTTCCAAGCCAGAAGCATGTGGTTTGGTGAATTCTAAAGTTGCAAGGCAGTTTCCTCTGGTTTCCATCACTAGTTGGTCAGAAAACAGCATCATGTCACTTTTCGCGTTTTCATGCCCCGAAAAGCATTTTGAGAGCATGTTGTCACTTAGGCTGTTACTTTTGACAAGATGCACTCAGAAACAAGTTTCCAAGCCAGAAACATGTGGTTTGCTGAATTCTATAGTAGCAAGGCAGTTTCCTCTGGATTCCATCACTAGGTGGTCAGAAAACAGCATCATGTCACTTTTAGCGTTTTCATGCCCCGAAAAGCATTTTGAGAGCATGTTGTCACTTAGGCTGTTACTTTTGACAAGATGCACTCAGAAACAAGTTTCCAAGCCAGAAACATGTGGTTTGGTGAATTCTATAGTAGCAAGGCAGTTTCCTCTGGTTTCCATCACCAGTGGTCAGAAAACAGCATCATGTCACTTTTAGTGTTGTCAGGCCCCGAAAGCATTTTGAGAGCATGTTGTCACTTAGGCTGTTACTTTTGACAAGATGCACTCAGAAACAAGTTTCCAAGCCAGAAACATGTGGTTTGCTGAATTCTATAGTTGCAAGGCAGTTTCCTGTGGATTCCATCAGTAGTTGGTCAGAAAACAGCATCATGTCACTTTTAGCGTTTTCATGCCCCGAAAAGAATTATGAGAGCATGTTGTAACTTAGGCTGTTACTTTTGAACAAAAGCACTCAGAAACAATTTTCCAAGCCAGAAACATGTGGTTTGGTGAATTCTATAGTAGCAAGACATTTTCCACTGGTTTCCATCACTAGTTGATCAGAAAACAGCATCATTTCACTTTTAGCGTTTTCATGCCCCGAAAAGCAATTTGAGAGCATGTTGTCACTTAGGCTGTTACTTTTGACCAGAAGCACTCAGAAACAAGTTTCCAAGCCAGAAGCATGTGGTTTGGTGAATTCTACATTTGCAAGGCAGTTTCCTCTGGTTTCCATCACTAGTTGGTCAGAAAACAGCATCATGTCACTTTTAGCGTTTTCATGCCCCGAAAAGCATTTTGAGAGCATGTTCTCAGTTAGGCTGATACTTTTGAACAGAAGTATTCAGAAAAAATTTTCCAAGCCAGAAACATGTGGTTTGGTGAATTCTATAGCAGCAAGTCAGTTTCCTGTGGTTTCCATCACTAGTTGGTCAGAAAACAGCATCATGTCACTTCTCGCGTTTTCATGCCCCGAAAAGTATTTTGAGAGCATGTTGTCACTTAGGCTGTTACTTTTGACAAGATGCACTCAGAAACAAGTTTCCAAGCCAGAAACATGTGGTTTGGTGAATTCTATAGTATCAACGCAGTTTCCTTTGCTTTCCATCACTAGTTGGTCAGAAAACAGCATCATGTCACTTTTAGCGTTTTCATGCCCCGAAAAGCATTTTGAGAGCATGTTGTCACTTAGGCTGTTACTTTTGACCAGAAGCACTCAGAAACAAGTTTCCAAGCCAGAAGCATGTGGTTTGGTGAATTCTACATTGGCAAGGCAGTTTCCTCTGGTTTCCATCACTAGTTGGTCAGAAAACAGCATCATGTCACTTCTAGCGTTGTCAGGCCCCGAAAAGAATTATGAGAGCATGTTGTCACTTAGGCTGTTACTTTTGAACAGAAGCACTCAGAAACAAGTTTCCAAGCCAGAAACATGTGGTTTGGTGAATTCTATAGTAGCAAGGCATTTTCCTCTGGTTTCCATCACTAGTTGGTCAGAAAACAGCATCATTTCACTTTTAGTGTTGTCAGGCCCCGAAAGCATTTTGAGAGCATGTTGTTACTTAGGCTGTTACTTTTGACAAGATGCACTCAGAAACAAGCTTCCAAGCCAGAAACATGTGGTTTGCTGAATTCTATAGTAGCAAGGCAGTTTCCTGTGGATTCCATCAGTAGTTGGTCAGAAAACAGCATCATGTCACTTTTAGCGTTTTCATGCCCCGAAAAGAATTATGAGAGCATGTTGTCACTTAGGCTGTTACTTTTGACCAGAAGTACTCAGAAACAAGTTTCCAAGCCAGAAGCATGTGGTTTGGTGAATTCTACAGTTGCAAGGCAGTTTCCTCTGGTTTCCATCACTAGTTGGTCAGAAAACAGCATCATGTCACTTTTAGCGTTTTCATGCACCGAAAAGCATTTTGAGAGCATGTTGTTACTTAGGCTGTTACTTTTGACCAGAAGCACTCAGACACAAGCTTCCAAGCCAGAAACATGTGGTTTGGTGAATTCTATAGTAGCAATGCAGTTTCCTTTGGTTTCCATCACTAGTTGGTCAGAAAACAGCATCATGTCACTTTTCGCGTTTTCATGCCCCGAAAAGCATTTTGAGAGCATGTTGTCACTTAGGCTGTTACTTTTGAGCAGAAGCACTCAGAAACAAGTTTACAAGCCAGAAACATGTGGTTTGGTGAATTCTATACTACCAAGGCAGCTTCCTCTGGTTTCCATCACTAGTTGGTCAGAAAACAGCATCATGTCACTTCTAGCGTTGTCAGGCCCCGAAAAGCATTTTGAGAGCATGTTGTCACTTAGGCTGTTACTTTTGACAAGAAGCACTCAGAAACAAGTTTCCAAGCCAGAAACATGTGGTGTGCTGAATTCTTTACGACCAAGGCAGTTTCCTGTGGTTTCCATCACTAGTTGGTCAGAAAACAGCATCATGTCACTTTTAACGTTTTCATGCCCCGAAAAGCATTTTGAGAGCATGTTGTCACTTAGGCTGTTACTTTTGACAAGATGCACTCAGAAACAAGTTTCCAAGCCAGAAACATGTGGTTTGCTGAATTCTATAGTAGCAAGGTAGTTTCTGTTGCTTTCCATCACTAGTTGGTCAGAAAACAGCATCATGTCACTTTTCGCGTTTTCGGGCCCCGAAAAGCATTTTGAGGGCATGTTCTCACTTAGGCTGTTACTTTTGAACAGAAGCACTCAGAAACAAGTTTCCAAGCCAGAAACATGTGGTTTAGTGAATTCTATAGTAGCAAGGCAGTTTCCTGTGGTTTCCATCACTAGTTGGTCAGAAAACAGCATCATGTCACTTTTCGCGTTTTCATGCCCCGAAAAGGATTTTGAGAGCATGTTGTCACTTAGGCTGTTACTTTTGACAAGATACACTCAGAAACAAGTTTCCAAGCCAGAAACATGTGGTTTGGTGAATTCTATAGTAGCAAGGCAGTTTCCTCTGGTTTCCATCACTAGTTGGTCAGAAAACAGCATCATTTCACTTTTAAGATTTTCAGGCCCCGAAAAGGATTTTGAGAGCATGTTCTCAGTTAGGCTGTTATTTTTGAACAGAAGCACTCAGAAACAATTTTCCAAGCCAGAAACATGTGGTTTAGTGAATTCTATAGTAGCAAGGCAGTTTCTTTTGCTTTCCATCACTAGTTGGTCAGAAAACAGCATCATGTCACTTTTAGCGTTTTCATGCCCCGAAAAGCAATTTGAGAGCATGTTGTCACTTAGGCTGTTACTTTTGACCAGAAGCACTCAGAAACAAGTTTCCAAGCCAGAAGCATGTGGTTTGGTGAATTCTACATTTGCAAGGCAGTTTCCTCTGGTTTCCATCACTAGTTGGTCAGAAAACAGCATCATGTCACTTTTAGCGTTTTCATGCCCCGAAAAGAATTTTGAGAGCATGTTGTCACTTAGGCTGTTACTTTTGAACAGAAGCACTCAGAAACAATTTTCCAAGCCAGAAACATGTGGTTGGTGAATTCTATAGTAGCAAGGCAGTTTCCTGTGGATTCCATCACCAGTTGGTTAGAAAACAGCATCATGTCACTTTTAGTGTTTTCAGGCCGTGAAAAGCATTTTGAGAGCATGTTGTCACTTAGGCTGTTACTTTTGACCAGAAGCACTCAGAAACAAGTTTCCAAGCCAGAAACATGTGGTTTGGTGAAATCTATAGTAGCAAGGCAGTTTCCTCTGCTTTCCATCACTAGTTGGTCAGAAAACAGCAACATGTCACTTTTAGTGTTTTCAGGCCCCGAAAAGCATTTTGAGAGCATGTTGTCACTTAGGCTGTTACTTTTGACAAGATGCACTCAGAAACAAGTTTCCAAGCCAGAAACATGTGGTTTGCTGAATTCTATAGTAATAAGGCAGTTTCCTCTGGTTTCCATCAGTAGTTGGTCAGAAAAAAGCATCATGTCACTTTTAGCGTTTTCAGGCTCCGAAAAGCATTTTGAGAGCATGTTGTCATTAGGCTGTTATGTTTGAGCACAAGCAGCCAGAAACATGTGGTTTGGTGAGTTCTATAGTAGCAAGGCAGTTTCATTTGGTTTCCATTACTAGTTGGTCAGAAAACAGCATCATGTCATTTTTAGTGTTTTCAGGCCCCGAAAATCATTTTGAGAGCATGTTGTCACTTAGGCTGTTACTTTTGACCAGAAGCACTCAGAAATAAGTTTCCAAGGTCAAAACATGTGGTTTGGTGAATTCTATAGTAGAAAGGCAGTTTCCTTTGCTTTCCATCACTAGTTGGTCAGAAAACAGCATCATTTCACTTTTAGTGTTGTCAGGCCCCGAAAGCATTTTGAGAGCATGTTGTTACTTAGGCTGTTACTTTTGACAAGATGCACTCAGAAACAAGCTTCCAAGCCAGAAACATGTGGTTTAGTGAATTCTATAGTAGCAAGGCAGTTTCCTGTGGATTCCATCAGTAGTTGGTCAGAAAACAGCATCATGTCACTTTTAGCGTTTTCATGCCCCGAAAAGAATTATGAGAACATGTTGTCATTTAGGCTGTTACTTTTGACCAGAAGCACTCAGAAACAAGTTTCCAAGCCAGAAGCATGTGGTTTGGTGAATTCTACAGTTGCAAGGCAGTTTCCTCTGGTTTCCATCACTAGTTGGTCAGAAAACAGCATCATGTCACTTTTAGCGTTTTCATGCCCCGAAAAGCAATTTGAGAGCATGTTGTCACTTAGGCTGTTACTTTTGACCAGAAGCACTCAGAAACAAGTTTCCAAGCCAGAAGCATGTGGTTTGGTGAATTCTACATTGGCAAGGCAGTTTCCTCTGGTTTCCATCACTAGTTGGTCAGAAAACAGCATCATGTCACTTCTAGCGTTGTCAGGCCCCGAAAAGGATTTTGAGAGCATGTTGTCACTTAGGCTGTTACTTTTGACAAGATGCACTCAGAAACAAGTTTCCAAGCCAGAAACATGTGGTTTGGTGAATTCTATAGTAGCAAGGTAGTTTCCTCTGGTTTCCATCACCAGTTGGTCAGAAAACAGCATCATGTCACTTTTAGTGTTGTCAGGCCCCGAAAGCATTTTGAGAGCATGTTGTCACTTAGGCTGTTACTTTTGACCAGAAGCACTCAGAAACAAGTTTCCAAGCCAGAAGCATGTGGTTTGGTGAATTCCACATTGGCAAGGCAGTTTCCTCTGCTTTCCATCACTAGTTGGTCAGAAAACAGCATCATTTCACTTTTAGCGTTTTCATGCACCGAAAAGCATTTTGAGAGCATGTTGTTACTTAGGCTGTTACTTTTGACCAGAAGCACTCAGACACAAGCTTCCAAGCCAGAAACATGTGGTTTGGTGAATTCTATAGTAGCAATGCAGTTTCCTTTGGTTTCCATCACTAGTTGGTCAGAAAACAGCATCATGTCACTTTTCGCGTTTTCATGCCCCGAAAAGCATTTTGAGAGCATGTTGTCACTTAGGCTGTTACTTTTGACCAGAAGCACTCAGAAACAAGTTTCCAATCCAGAAACATGTGGTTTGGTGAATTCTACAGTTGCAAGGCAGTTTCCTCTGGTTTCCATCACCAGTTGGTCAGAAAACAGCATCATGTCACTTTTAGTGTTGTCAGGCCCCGAAAGCATTTTGAGAGCATGTTGTCACTTAGGCTGTTACTTTTGACCAGAAGCACTCAGAAACAAGTTTCCAAGCCAGAAGCATGTGGTTTGGTGAATTCCACATTGGCAAGGCAGTTTCCTCTGCTTTCCATCACTAGTTGGTCAGAAAACAGCATCATTTCACTTTTAGCGTTTTCATGCACCGAAAAGCATTTTGAGAGCATGTTGTTACTTAGGCTGTTACTTTTGACCAGAAGCACTCAGACACAAGCTTCCAAGCCAGAAACATGTGGTTTGGTGAATTCTATAGTAGCAATGCAGTTTCCTTTGGTTTCCATCACTAGTTGGTCAGAAAACAGCATCATGTCACTTTTCGCGTTTTCATGCCCCGAAAAGCATTTTGAGAGCATGTTGTCACTTAGGCTGTTACTTTTGACCAGAAGCACTCAGAAACAAGTTTCCAATCCAGAAACATGTGGTTTGGTGAATTCTACAGTTGCAAGGCAGTTTCCTCTGGTTTCCATCACTAGTTGGTCAGAAAACAGCATCATGTCACTTTTCGCGTTTTCATGCCCCGAAAAGCATTTTGAGAGCATGTTGTCACTTAGGCTGTTACTTTTGACAAGAAGCACTCAGAAACAAGTTTCCAAGCCAGAAACATGTGGTTTGCTGAATTCTTTACGACCAAGGCAGTTTCCTGTGGTTTCCATCACTAGTTGGTCAGAAAACAGCATCATGTCACTTTTAACGTTTTCATGCCCCGAAAAGCATTTTGAGAGCATGTTGTCACTTAGGCTGTTACTTTTGACAAGATGCACTCAGAAACAAGTTTCCAAGCCAGAAACATGTGGTTTGCTGAATTCTATAGTAGCAAGGCAGTATCTTTTGCGTTCTATCACTAGTTGGTCAGAAAACAGCATCATGTCACTTTTAGCGTTTTCATGCCCCGAAAAGCATTTTGAGAGCATGTTGTCACTTAGGCTGTTACTTTTGACCAGAAGCACTCAGAAACAAGTTTCCAAGCCAGAAACATGTGGTTTGGTGAATTCTACAGTTACAAGGCAGTTTCCTCTGGTTTCCATCACTAGTTGGTCAGACAACAGCATCATGTCACTTTTAGTGTTTTCAGGCCCTGAAAAGCATTTTGAGAGCATGTTGTCACTTAGGCTGTTACTTTTGAGCAGAAGCACTCAGAAACAAGTTTACAAGCCAGAAACATGTGGTTTGGTGAATTCTATACTACCAAGGCAGTTTCCTCTGGTTTCCATCACCAGTTGGTCAGAAAACAGCATCATGTCACTTTTAGTGTTTTCAGGCCCTGAAAAGCATTTTGAGAGCATGTTGTCACTTAGGCTGTTAATTTTGACCAGAAGCACTCAGAAACAAGTTTCCAAGCCAGAAACATGTGGTTTGGTGAAATCTATAGTAGCAAGGCAGTTTCCTCTGCTTTCCATCACTAGTTGGTCAGAAAACAGCATCATGTCACTTCTAGCGTTGTCAGGCCCCGAAAAGCATTTTGAGAGCATGTTGTCACTTAGGCTGTTACTTTTGACAAGATGCACTCAGAAACAAGTTTCCAAGCCAGAAACATGTGGTTTGCTGAATTCTATAGTAATAAGGCAGTTTCCTCTGGTTTCCATCAGTAGTTGGTCAGAAAAAAGCATCATGTCACTTTTAGCGTTTTCAGGCTCCGAAAAGCATTTTGAGAGCATGTTGTCATTAGGCTGTTATGTTTGAGCACAAGCAGCCAGAAACATGTGGTTTGTTGAGTTCTATAGTAGCAAGGCAGTTTCATTTGGTTTCCATTACTAGTTGGTCAGAAAACAGCATCATGTCATTTTTAGTGTTTTCAGGCCCCGAAAATCATTTTGAGAGCATGTTGTCACTTAGGCTGTTACTTTTGACCAGAAGCACTCAGAAACAAGTTTCCAAGCCAGAAACATGTGGTTTGGTGAAATCTATAGTAGCAAGGCAGTTTCCTCTGCTTTCCATCACTAGTTGGTCAGAAAACAGCATCATTTCACTTTTAGCGTTTTCATGCACCGAAAAGCATTTTGAGAGCATGTTGTTACTTAGGCTGTTACTTTTGACCAGAAGCACTCACACACAAGCTTCCAAGCCAGAAACATGTGGTTTGCTGAATTCTATAGTAGCAATGCAGTTTCCTTTGGTTTCCATCACTAGTTGGTCAGAAAACAGCATCATGTCACTTTTCGCGTTTTCATGCCCCGAAAAGCATTTTGAGAGCATGTTGGCACTTAGGCTGTTACTTTTGACCAGAAGCACTCAGAAACAAGTTTCCAAGCCAGAAACATGTGGTTTGGTGAATTCTACAGTTGCAAGGCAGTTTCCTCTGGTTTCCATCACTAGTTGGTCAGAAAACAGCATCATGTCACTTTTAGCGTTTTCATGCACCGAAAAGCATTTTGAGAGCATGTTGTCACTTAGGCTGTTACTTTTGACAAGAAGCACTCAGAAACAAGTTTCCAAGCCAGAAACATGTGGTTTGCTGAATTCTTTACGACCAAGGCAGTTTCCTGTGGTTTCCATCACTAGTTGGTCAGAAAACAGCATCATGTCACTTTTAACGTTTTCATGCCCCGAAAAGCATTTTGAGAGCATGTTGTTACTTAGGCTGTTACTTTTGACAAGATGCACTCAGAAACAAGTTTCCAAGCCAGAAACATGTGGTTTGCTGAATTCTATAGTAGCAAGGTAGTTTCTGTTGCTTTCCATCACTAGTTGGTCAGAAAACAGCATCATGTCACTTTTCGCGTCTTCGGGCCCCGAAAAGCATTTTGAGAGCATGTTCTCACTTAGGCTGTTACTTTTGAACAGAAGCACTCAGAAACAAGTTTCCAAGCCAGAAACATGTGGTTTAGTGAATTCTATAGTAGCAAGGCAGTTTCCTGTGGTTTCCATCACTAGTTGGTCAGAAAACAGCATCATGTCACTTTTCGCGTTTTCATGCCCCGAAAAGGATTTTGAGAGCATGTTGTCACTTAGGCTGTTACTTTTGACAAGATACACTCAGAAACAAGTTTCCAAGCCAGAAACATGTGGTTTGGTGAATTCTATAGTAGCAAGGCAGTTTCCTCTGGTTTCCATCACTAGTTGGTCAGAAAACAGCATCATTTCACTTTTAAGATTTTCATGCCCCGAAAAGTATTTTGAGAGCATGTTGTCACTTAGGCTGTTACTTTTGACAAGATGCACTCAGAAACAAGTGTCCAAGCCAGAAACATGTGGTTTGGTGAATTCTATAGTTGCAAGGCAGTTTCCTGTGGATTCCATCAGTAGTTGGTCAGAAAACAGCATCATTTCACTTTTAAGATTTTCATGCCCCGAAAAGTATTTTGAGAGCATGTTGTCACTTAGGCTGTTACTTTTGACAAGATGCACTCAGAAACAAGTGTCCAAGCCAGAAACATGTGGTTTGGTGAATTCTATAGTTGCAAGGCAGTTTCCTGTGGATTCCATCAGTAGTTGGTCAGAAAACAGCTTCATGTCACTTTTAGCGTTTTCATGCCCCGAAAAGAATTATGAGAGCATGTTGTAACTTAGGCTGTTACTTTTGAACAGAAGCACTCAGAAACAATTTTCCAAGCCAGAAACATGTGGTTTGGTGAATTCTATAGTAGCAAGACATTTTCCACTGGTTTCCATCACTAGTTGATCAGAAAACAGCATCATTTCACTTTTAGCGTTTTCATGCCCCGAAAAGCAATTTGAGAGCATGTTGTCACTTAGGCTGTTAGTTTTGACCAGAAGCACTCAGAAACAAGTTTCCAAGCCAGAAGCATGTGGTTTGGTGAATTCTACATTTGCAAGGCAGTTTCCTCTGGTTTCCATCACTAGTTGGTCAGAAAACAGCATCATGTCACTTTTAGCGTTTTCATGCCCCGAAAAGCATTTTGAGAGCATGTTCTCAGTTAGGCTGTTACTTTTGAACAGAAGTATTCAGAAAAAATTTTCCAAGCCAGAAACATGTGGTTTGGTGAATTCTATAGCAGCAAGGCAGTTTCCTGTGGTTTCCATCACTAGTTGGTCACAAAAGAGCATCATGTCACTTTTCGCGTTTTAATTCCCCGAATAGCATTTTGAGAGCGTGTTGTCACTTAGGCTGTTACTTTTGACAAGATGCACTCAGAAACAAGTTTCCAAGCCAGAAACATGTGGTTTGCTGAATTCTATAGTAGCAAGGTAGTTTCTTTTGCTTTCCATCACTAGTTGGTCAGAAAACAGCATCATGTCACTTTTAGCGTTTTCATGCCCCGAAAAGCATTTTGAGAGCATGTTGTCACTTAGGCTGTTACTTTTGACCAGAAGCACTCAGAAACAAGTTTCCAAGCCAGAAACATGTGGTTTGGTGAAATCTATAGTAGCAAGGCAGTTTCCTCTGCTTTCCATCACTGGTTGGTCAGAAAACAGCATCATGTCACTTTTCGCGTCTTCGGGCCCCGAAAAGCATTTTGAGAGCATGTTCTCACTTAGGCTGTTACTTTTGACCAGAAGCACTCAGAAACAAGTTTCCAAGCCAGAAACATGTGGTTTGCTGAATTCTATAGTAGTAAGGCAGTTTCCTGTGGATTCTATCAGTAGTTGGTCAGAAAACAGCATCATGTCACTTTTAGCGTTGTCAGGCCCCGAAAAGCATTTGGAGATCATGTTGTCACTTAGGCTGTTTCTTCTGACAAGATGCACTCAGAAACAAGTTTCCAAGCCAGAAACATGTGGTTTGCTGAATTCTATAGTAGCAAGGCAGTTTCCTCTGGTTTCCATCACTAGGTGGTCAGAAAACAGCATCATGTCACTTTTAGCGTTTTCATGCCCCGAAAAGCATTTTGAGAGCATGTTGTCACTTAGGCTGTTACTTTTGACAAGATGCACTCAGAAACAAGTTTCCAAGCCAGAAACATGTGGTTTGCTGAATTCTATAGTAGCAAGGCAGTTTCCTCTGGTTTCCATCACTAGTTGGTCAGAAAACAGCATCATGTCACTTTTAGCGTTTTCATGCCCCGAAAAGCATTTTGAGAGCATGTTGTCACTTAGGCTGTTACTTTTGACAAGATGCACTCAGAAACAAGTTTCCAAGCCAGAAACATGTGGTTTGGTGAATTCTATAGTAGCAAGGCAGTTTCCTCTGGTTTCCATCACTAGGTGGTCAGAAAACAGCATCATGTCACTTTTAGCGTTTTCATGCCCCGAAAAGCATTTTGAGAGCATGTTGTCACTTAGGCTGTTACTTTTGACAAGATGCACTCAGAAACAAGTTTCCAAGCCAGAAACAAGTGGTTTGCTGAATTCTATAGTAGCAAGGCAGTTTCCTCTGGTTTCCATCACTAGTTGGTCAGAAAACAGCATCATGTCACTTTTAGCGTTTTCATGCCCCGAAAAGCATTTTGAGAGCATGTTGTCACTTAGGCTGTTACTTTTGACAAGATGCACTCAGAAACAAGTTTCCAAGCCAGAAACAAGTGGTTTGCTGAATTCTATAGTAGCAAGGCAGTTTCCTCTGGTTTCCATCACTAGTTGGTCAGAAAACAGCATCATGTCACTTTTAGCGTTTTCATGCCCCGAAAAGCATTTTGAGAGCATGTTGTCACTTAGGCTGTTACTTTTGACAAGATGCACTCAGAAACAAGTTTCCAAGCCAGAAACAAGTGGTTTGCTGAATTCTATAGTAGCAAGGCAGTTTCCTCTGGTTTCCATCACTAGTTGATCAGAAAACAGCATCATTTCACTTTTAGCGTTTTCATGCCCCGAAAAGCAATTTGAGAGCATGTTGTCACTTAGGCTGTTACTTTTGACCAGAAGCACTCAAAAACAAGTTTACAAGCCAGAAACATGTGGTTTGGTGAATTCTATAGTAGCAAGGCAGTTTCCTCTGGTTTCCATCACTAGTTGGTCAGAAAACAGCATCATGTCACTTTTAGCATTGTCAGGCCCCGAAAAGCATTTTGAGAGCATGTTGTCACTTAGGCTGTTACTTTTGACAAGATGCACTCAGAAACAAGTTTCCAAGCCAGAAACATGTGGTTTGCTGAATTCTATAGTAGCAAGGCAGTTTCCTCTGGTTTCCATCACTAGTTGGTCAGAAAACAACATCATGTCACTTTTAGCATTGTCAGGCCCCGAAAAGCATTTTGAGAGCATGTTGTCACTTAGGCTGTTACTTTTGACAAGATGCACTCAGAAACAAGTTTCCAAGCCAGAAACATGTGGTTTGGTGAAATCTATAGTAGCAAGGCAGTTTCCTCTGCTTTCCATCACTAGTTGGTCAGAAAACAGCATCATGTCACTTCTAGCGTTGTCAGTCCCCGAAAAGCATTTTGAGAGCATGTTGTCATTTAGGCTGTTACTTTTGACCAGAAGCACTCAGAAACAAGTTTACAAGCCAGAAACATGTGGTTTGGTGAATTCTATAGTAACAAGGCAGTTTCCTGTGGATTCCATCAGTAGTTGGTCAGAAAACAGCATCATGTCACTTTTAGCGTTGTCAGGCCCCGAAAAGCATTTTGAGAGCATGTTGTCACTTAGGCTGTTCCTTTTGACAAGATACACTCAGAAACAATTTTCCAAGCCAGAAACATGTGGTTTGGTGAATTCTATAGTAGCAAGGCAGTTTCCTGTGGTTTCCATCACTAGTTGGTCAGAAAACAGCATCATTTCACTTTCAGCGTTTTCATGCCCCGAAAAGGATTTTGAGAGCATGTTCTCACTTAGGCTGTTACTTTTGACAAGATGCACTCAGAAACAAGTTTCCAAGCCAGAAACATGTGGTTTGGTGAAATCTATAGTAGCAAGGCAGTTTCCTCTGCTTTCTATCACTAGTTGGTCAGAAAACAGCATCATGTCACTTCTGGCGTTGTCAGGCCCCGAAAAGCATTTTGAGAGCATGTTGTCACTTAGGCTGTTACTTTTGAACAGAAGCACTCAGAAACAAGTTTCCAAGCCAGAAACATGTGGTTTGCTGAATTCTATAGTATCAAGGCAGTTTCCTTTGCTTTACATCACTAGTTGGTTAGAAAACAGCATCATGTCACGTTTAGCGTTTTCATGCCCCGAAAAGGATTTTGAGAGCATGTTGTCACTTAGGCTGTTACTTTTGACCAGAAGCACTCAGAAACAAGTTTACAAGCCAGAAACATGTGGTTTGGTTAATTCTATAGTAGCAAGGCAGTTTCCTCTGGTTTCCATCACTAGTTGGTCAGAAAACAGCATCATGTCACTTTTCGCGTTTTCATGCCCCGAAAAGCATTTTGAGAGCATGTTGTCACTTAGGCTGTTACTTTTGACAAGATGCACTCAGAAACAAGTTTCCAAGCCAGAAACATGTGGTTTGCTGAATTCTATAGTAGCAAGGCAGTTTCCTCTGGTTTCCATCACCAGTTGGTCAGAAAACAGCATCATGTCACTTTTAGTGTTGTCAGGCCCCGATAGCAGTTTGAGAGCATGTTCTCACTTAGGCTGTTACTTTTGACAAGATGCACTAAGAAACAAGTTTCCAAGCCAGAAACATGTGGTTTGGTGAATTCTACAGTTGCAAGGCAGTTTCCTCTGGTTTCCATCACTAGTTGGTCAGAAAACAGCATCATGTCACTTCTAGCGTTGTCAGGCCCCGAAAAGCATTTTGAGAGCATGTTGTCACTTAGGCTGTTACTTTTGACAAGATGCACTCAGAAACAAGTTTCAAAGCCAGAAACATGTGCTTTGCTGAATTCTATAGTAGCAAGGCATTTTCCACTGGTTTCCATCACTAGTTGATCAGAAAACAGCATCATTTCACTTTTAGCGTTTTCATGCCCAGAAAAGCAATTTCAGAGCATGTTGTCACTTAGGCTGTTACTTTTGACCAGAAGCACTCAAAAACAAGTTTCCAAGCCAGAAACATGTGGTTTGCTGAATTCTATAGTAGCAAGGCATTTTCCACTGGTTTCCATCACTAGTTAATCAGAAAACAGCATCATTTCACTTTTAGCGTTTTCATGCCCCGAAAAGCAATTTGAGAGCATGTTGTCACTTAGGCTGTTACTTTTGACCAGAAGCACTCAAAAACAATTTTCCAAGCCAGAAACATGTGGTTTGCTGAATTCTATAGTAGCAAGGCATTTTCCTCTGGTTTCCATCACTAGTTGGTCAGAAAACAGCATCATGTCACTTCTAGCGTTGTCAGTCCCCGAAAAGCATTTTGAGAGCATGTTGTCACTTAGGCTGTTACTTTTGACAAGATGCACTCAGAAACAAGTTTCCAAGCCAGAAACATGTGGTTTTCTGAATTCTATAGTGGCAAGGTAGTTTCTTTTGCTTTCCATCACTAGTTGGTCAGAAAACAGCATCATTTCACTTTTAGCGTTTTCAGGACCCGAAAGCATTTTGAGAGCATGTTGTCACTTAGGCTGTTACTTTTGACAAGATGCACTCAGAAACAAGTTTCCAAGCCAGAAACATGTGGTTTGCTGAATTCTATAGTAGCAAGGCAGTTTCCTCTGGTTCCCATCACTAGTTGGTCACAAAACAGCATCATTTCACTTTTAGCGTTTTCATGCCCAGAAAAGCAATTTCAGAGCATGTTGTCACTTAGGCTGTTACTTTTGACCAGAAGCACTCAAAAACAAGTTTACAAGCCAGAAACATGTGGTTTGGTGAATTCTATAGTAGCAAGGCAGTTTCCTCTGGTTTTCATCACTAGTTGGTCAGAAAACAGCATCATGTCACTTTTAGCGTTTTCAGGCCCCGAAAAGGATTTTGAGAGCATGTTGTCACTTAGGCTGTTACTTTTGACAAGATGCACTCAGAAACAAGTTTCCAAGCCAGAAACATGTGGTTTGCTGAATTCTATAGTAGCAAGGCATTTTCCACTGGTTTCCATCACTAGTTAATCAGAAAACAGCATCATTTCACTTTTAGCGTTTTCATGCCCCGAAAAGCAATTTGAGAGCATGTTGTCACTTAGGCTGTTACTTTTGACCAGAAGCACTCAGAAACAAGTTTCCAAGCCAGAAGCATGTGGTTTGGTGAATTCTACATTTGCAAGGTAGTTTCCTCTGGTTTCCGTCACTACTTGATCAGAAAACAGCATCATGTCACTTCTAGCGTTGTCAGGCCCCGAAAAGCATTTTGAGAGCATGTTGTCACTTAGGCTGTTACTTTTGACAAGATGCACTCAGAAACAAGTTTCCAAGCCAGAAACATGTGGTTTTCTGAATTCTATAGTGGCAAGGTAGTTTCTTTTGCTTTCCATCACTAGTTGGTCAGAAAACAGCATCATTTCACTTTTAGCGTTTTCAGGCCCCGAAAAGCATTTTGAGAGCATGTTGTCACTTAGGCTGTTACTTTTGACAAGATGCACTCAGAAACAAGTTTCCAAGCCAGAAACATGTGGTTTGCTGAATTCTATAGTAGCAAGGCAGTTTCCTCTGGTTTCCATCACTAGTTGGTCACAAAACAGCATCATGTCACTTTTAGTGTTGTCAGGCCCCGAAAGCATTTTGAGAGCATGTTCTCACTTAGGCTGTTACTTTTGAACAAAAGCACTCAGAAACAATTTTCCAAGCCAGAAACATGTGGTTTGGTAAATTCTATAGTAGCAAGGCAGTTTCCTGTGGTTTCCATCACTAGTTGGTCAGAAAACAATATCATGTCACTTTTCGCGTTTTCAGCCCCGAAAAGCATTTTGACAGCATGTTGTCACTTAGGGTGTTACTTTTCACCAGAAGCACTCAGAAACGAGTTTCTGAGCCAGAAACATGTACTTTGCTGAAGTCTATAGTAGCAAGGCAGTTTCTTCTGGTTTTCATCACTAGTTGGTCAGAAAACAGCAACATGTCACTTTTAGTGTTTTCAGGGCCCGAAAAGCATTTTGACAGCATGTTGTCACTTAGGCTGTTACTTTTCACCAGAAGCACTCAGAAACGAGTTTCTGAGCCAGAAACATGTACTTTGCTGAAGTCTATAGTAGAAAGGCAGTTTCTTCTGGTTTTCATCACTAGTTGGTCAGAAAACAGCAACAT
Organism: Epinephelus lanceolatus; assembly: GCF_041903045.1. NCBI lineage: Eukaryota > Metazoa > Chordata > Actinopteri > Perciformes > Serranidae > Epinephelus > Epinephelus lanceolatus. The sequence goes on along the minus strand of NW_027556821.1, from coordinate 23,848 downwards.
GTCACTTTTAGTGTTTTCAGGGTCAGAAAAGCATTTTGACAGCATGTTGTCACTTAGGCTGTTACTTTTCACCAGAAGCACTCAGAAACGAGTTTCTGAGCCAGAAACATGTACTTTGGTGAAGTCTATAGTAGCAAGGCAGTTTCTTCTGGTTTTCATCACTAGTTGGTCAGAAAACAGCAACATGTCACTTTTAGTGTTTTCAGGGTCAGAAAAGCATTTTGACAGCATGTTGTCACTTAGGCTGTTACTTTTCACCAGAAGCACTCAGAAACAAGTCTCCAAGCCAGAAACATGTACTTTGGTGAAGTCTATATTAGCAAGGCAGTTTCTTCTGGTTTTCATCACTAGTTGGTCAGAAAACAGCAACATGTCACTTGTAGTGTTTTCAGGGCCCGAAAAGCATTTTGACAGCATGTTGTCATTTAGGCTGTTACTTTTGTCCAGAAGCACTCAGAAACAAGTTTCCAAGCCAGAAACATGTACTTTGGTGAAGTCTATAGTAGCAAGGCAGTTTCTTCTGGTTTTCATCACTAGTTGGTCAGAAAACAGCAACATGTCACTTTTAGTGTTTTCAGGCCCCGAAAAGCATTTTGACAGCATGTTGTCACTTAGGCTGTTACTTTTCACCAGAAGCACTCAGAAACGAGTTTCCAAGCCAGAAACATATACTTTGGTGAAGTCTATAGTAGCAAGGCAGTTTCTTCTGGTTTTCATCACTAGTTGGTCAGAAAACAGCAACATGTCACTTTTAGTGTTTTCAGGGCCCGAAAAGCATTTTGACAGCATGTTGTCACTTAGGCTGTTACTTTTCACCAGAAGCACTCAGAAACGAGTTTCCAAGCCAGAAACATGTACTTTGGTGAAGTCTATAGTAGCAAGGCAGTTTCTTCTGGTTTTCATCACTAGTTGGTCAGAAAACAGCAACATGTCACTTTTAGTGTTTTCAGGGCCCGACAAGCATTTTGACAGCATGTTGTCACTTAGGCTGTTACTTTTCACCAGAAGCACTCAGAAACGAGTTTCCAAGCCAGAAACATGTACTTTGCTGAAGTCTATAGCAGCAAGGCAGTTTCTTCTGGTTTTCATCACTAGTTGGTCAGAAAACAGCAACATGTCACTTTTAGTGTTTTCAGGGTCCGAAAAGCATTTTGACAGCATGTTGTCACTTAGGCTGTTACTTTTCACCAGAAGCACTCAGAAACGAGTTTCTGAGCCAGAAACATGTACTTTGCTGAAGTCTATAGTTAAAGGCAGTTTCTTCTGGTTTTCATCACTAGTTGGTCAGAAAACAGCAACATGTCACTTTTTGTGTTTTCAGGGTCAGAAAAGCATTTTGACAGCATGTTGTCACTTAGGCTGTTACTTTTCACCAGAAGCACTCAGAAACGAGTTTCTGAGCCAGAACATGTACTTTGCTGAAGTCTATAGTAGAAAGGCAGTTTCTTCTGGTTTTCATCACTAGTTGGTCAGAAAACAGCAACATGTCACTTTTAGTGTTTTCAGGGTCAGAAAAGCATTTTGACAGCATGTTGTCACTTAGGCTGTTACTTTTGTCCAGAAGCACTCAGAAACAAATTTCCAAGCCAGAAACATGTACTTTGCTGAAGTCTATAGTAGCAAGGCAGTTTCTTCTGGTTTTCATCACTAGTTGGTCAGAAAACAGCAACATGTCACTTTTAGTGTTTTCAGGGCCCGAAAAGCATGTTGTCACTTAGGCTGTTACTTTTCACCAGAAGCACTCAGAAACAAGTCTCCAAGCCAGAAACATGTACTTTGGTGAAGTCTACAGTAGCAAGGCAGTTTCTTCTGGTTTTCATCACTAGTTGGTCAGAAAACAGCAACATGTCACTTTTAGTGTTTTCAGGGCCCGACAAGCATTTTGACAGCATGTTGTCACTTAGGCTGTTACTTTTCACCAGAAGCACTCAGAAACGAGTTTCCAAGCCAGAAACATGTACTTTGGTGAAGTCTATAGTAGCAAGGCAGTTTCTTCTGGTTTTCATCACTAGTTGGTCAGAAAACAGCAACATGTCACTTTTAGTGTTTTCAGGGTCAGAAAAGCATTTTGACAGCATGTTGTCACTTAGGCTGTTACTTTTCACCAGAAGCACTCAGAAACGAATTTCCATGCCAGAAACATGTACTTTGCTGAAGTCTATAGTAGCAAGGCAGTTTCTTCTGGTTTTCATCACTAGTTGGTCAGAAAACAGCAACATGTCACTTTTAGTGTTTTCAGGGTCAGAAAAGCATTTTGACAGCATGTTGTCACTTAGGCTGTTACTTTTGTCCAGAAGCACTCAGAAACAAGTTTCCAAGCCAGAAACATGTACTTTGGTGAAATCTATAGTAGCAAGGCAGTTTCTTCTGGTTGTCATCACTAGTTGGTCAGAAAACAGCAACATGTCACTTTTAGTGTTTCCAGGCCCCGAAAAGCATTTTGACAGCATGTTGTCACTTAGGCTGTTACTTTTCACCAGAAGCACTCAGAAACGAGTTTCTGAGCCAGAAACATGTACTTTGCTGAAGTCTATAGTAGAAAGGCAGTTTCTCCTGGTTTTCATCACTAGTTGGTCAGAAAAAAGGCAACATGTCACTTTTAGTGTTTTCAGGCCCCGAAAAGCATTTTGACAGCATGTTGTCACTTAGGCTGTTACTTTTCACCAGAAGCACTCAGAAACAAGTTTCCAAGCCAGAAATATGTACTTTGGTGAAGTCTATAGTAGCAAGGCAGTTTCTTCTGGTTTTCATCACTAGTTGGTCAGAAAACAGCAACATGTCACTTTTAGTGTTTTCAGGGTCAGAAAAGCATTTTGACAGCATGTTGTCACTTAGGCTGTTACTTTTGTCCAGAAGCACTCAGAAACAAGTTTCCAAGCCAGAAACATGTACTTTGGTGAAGTCTATAGTAGCAAGGCAGTTTCTTCTGGTTTTCATCACTAGTTGGTCAGAAAACAGCAACATGTCACTTTTAGTGTTTTCAGGGTCCGAAAAGCATTTTGACAGCATGTTGTCACTTAGGCTGTTACTTTTCACCAGAAGCACTCAGAAACGAGTTTCTGAGCCAGAAACATGTACTTTGCTGAAGTCTATAGTAGAAAGGCAGTTTCTTCTGGTTTTCATCACTAGTTGGTCAGAAAACAGCAACATGTCACTTTTAGTGTTTTCAGGCCCCGAAAAGCATTTTGACAGCATGTTGTCACTTAGGCTGTTACTTTTCACCAGAAGCACTCAGAAACAAGTTTCCAAGCCAGAAATATGTACTTTGGTGAAGTCTATAGTAGCAAGGCAGTTTCTTCTGGTTTTCATCACTAGTTGGTCAGAAAACAGCAACATGTCACTTTTAGTGTTTTCAGGCCCCGAAAAGCATTTTGACAGCATGTTGTCACTTAGGCTGTTACTTTTCACCAGAAGCACTCAGAAACGAGTTTCTGAGCCAGAAACATGTACTTTGCTGAAGTCTATAGTAGAAAGGCAGTTTCTTCTGGTTTTCATCACTAGTTGGTCAGAAAACAGCAACATGTCACTTTTAGTGTTTTCAGGGTCAGAAAAGCATTTTGACAGCATGTTGTCACTTAGGCTGTTACTTTTGTCCAGAAGCACTCAGAAACAAATTTCCAAGCCAGAAACATGTACTTTGGTGAAGTCTATAGTAGCAAGGCAGTTTCTTCTGGTTTTCATCACTAGTTGGTCAGAAAACAGCAACATGTCACTTTTAGTGTTTTCAGGGCCCGAAAAGCATTTTGACAGCATGTTGTCACTTAGGCTGTTACTTTTCACCAGAAGCACTCAGAAACGAGTTTCCATGCCAGAAACATGTACTTTGCTGAAGTCTATAGTAGCAAGGCAGTTTCTTCTGGTTTTCATCACTAGTTGGTCAGAAAACAGCAACATGTCACTTTTAGTGTTTTCAGGGCCCGAAAAGCATTTTGACAGCATGTTGTCACTTAGGCTGTTACTTTTCACCAGAAGCACTCAGAAACGAGTTTCCAAGCCAGAAACATGTACTTTGGTGAAGTCTATAGTAGCAAGGCAGTTTCTTCTGGTTTTCATCACTAGTTGGTCAGAAAACAGCAACATGTCACTTTTAGTGTTTTCAGGGCCCGAAAAGCATTTTGACAGCATGTTGTCACTTAGGCTGTTACTTTTCACCAGAAGCACTCAGAAACAAGTTTCCAAACCAGAAACATGTACTTTGGTGAAGTCTATAGTAGCAAGGCAGTTTCTTCTGGTTTTCATCACTAGTTGGTCAGAAAACAGCAACATGTCACTTTTAGTGTTTTCAGGCCCCGAAAAGCATTTTGACAGCATGTTGTCACTTAGGCTGTTACTTTTCACCAGAAGCACTCAGAAACGAGTTTCTGAGCCAGAAACATGTACTTTGCTGAAGTCTATAGTAGCAAGGCAGTTTCTTCTGGTTTTCATCACTAGTTGGTCAGAAAACAGCAACATGTCACTTTTAGTGTTTTCAGGGCCCGAAAAGCATGTTGTCACTTAGGCTGTTACTTTTCACCAGAAGCACTCAGAAACAAGTCTCCAAGCCAGAAACATGTACTTTGGTGAAGTCTATAGTAGCAAGGCAGTTTCTTCTGGTTTTCATCACTAGTTGGTCAGAAAACAGCAACATGTCACTTTTAGTGTTTTCAGGCCCCGAAAAGCATTTTGACAGCATGTTGTCACTTAGGCTGTTACTTTTCACCAGAAGCACTCAGAAACAAGTTTCCAAGCCAGAAATATGTACTTTGGTGAAGTCTATAGTAGCAAGGCAGTTTCTTCTGGTTTTCATCACTAGTTGGTCAGAAAACAGCAACATGTCACTTTTAGTGTTTTCAGGCCCCGAAAAGCATTTTGACAGCATGTTGTCACTTAGGCTGTTACTTTTCACCAGAAGCACTCAGAAACGAGTTTCTGAGCCAGAAACATGTACTTTGCTGAAGTCTATAGTAGAAAGGCAGTTTCTTCTGGTTTTCATCACTAGTTGGTCAGAAAACAGCAACATGTCACTTTTAGTGTTTTCAGGGTCAGAAAAGCATTTTGACAGCATGTTGTCACTTAGGCTGTTACTTTTGTCCAGAAGCACTCAGAAACAAATTTCCAAGCCAGAAACATGTACTTTGGTGAAGTCTATAGTAGCAAGGCAGTTTCTTCTGGTTTTCATCACTAGTTGGTCAGAAAAACAGCAACATGTCACTTTTAGTGTTTTCAGGGCCCGAAAAGCATTTTGACAGCATGTTGTCACTTAGGCTGTTACTTTTCACCAGAAGCACTCAGAAACGAGTTTACATGCCAGAAACATGTACTTTGCTGAAGTCTATAGTAGCAAGGCAGTTTCTTCTGGTTTTCATCACTAGTTGGTCAGAAAACAGCAACATGTCACTTTTAGTGTTTTCAGGGTCCGAAAAGCATTTTGACAGCATGTTGTCACTTAGGCTGTTACTTTTCACCAGAAGCACTCAGAAACTATTTTCTAAGCCAGAAACATGTACTTTGCTGAAGTCTATAGTAGAAAGGCAGTTTCTTCTGGTTTTCATCACTAGTTGGTCAGAAAACAGCAACATGTCACTTTTAGTGTTTTCAGGTTCAGAAAAGCATTTTGACAGCATGTTGTCACTTAGGCTGTTACTTTTGTCCAGAAGCACTCAGAAACAAATTTCCAAGCCAGAAACATGTACTTTGGTGAAGTCTATAGTAGCAAGGCAGTTTCTTCTGGTTTTCATCACTAGTTGGTCAGAAAACAGCAACATGTCACTTTTAGTGTTTTCAGGGCCCGAAAAGCATTTTGACAGCATGTTGTCACTTAGGCTGTTACTTTTCACCAGAAGCACTCAGAAACGAGTTTCCAAGCCAGAAACATGTACTTTGGTGAAGTCTATAGTAGCAAGGCAGTTTCTTCTGGTTTTCATCACTAGTTGGTCAGAAAACAGCAACATGTCACTTTTAGTGTTTTCAGGGCCCGAAAAGCATTTTGACAGCATGTTGTCACTTAGGCTGTTACTTTTCACCAGAAGCACTCAAAAAAGAGTTTCCAAGCCAGAAACATGTACTTTGGTGAAGTCTATACTAGCAAGGCAGTTTCTTCTGGTTTTCATCACTAGTTGGTCAGAAAACAGCAACATGTCACTTTTAGTGTTTTCAGGGCCCGGAAAGCATTTTGACAGCATATGGTCACTTAGGCTGTTACTTTTCACCAGAAGCACTCAGAAATGAGTTTCCAAGCCAGAAACATGTACTTTGCTGAAGTCTATAGCAGCAAGGCAGTTTCTTCTGGTTTTCATCACTAGTTGGTCAGAAAACAGCAACATGTCACTTTTAGTGTTTTCAGGGTCAGAAAAGCATTTTGACAGCATGTTGTCACTTAGGCTGTTACTTTTGTCCAGAAGCACTCAGAAACAAGTTTCCAAGCCAGAAACATGTACTTTGGTGAAGTCTATAGTAGCAAGGCAGTTTCTTCTGGTTTTCATCACTAGTTGGTCAGAAAACAGCAACATGTCACTTTTAGTGTTTTCAGGGTCCGAAAAGCATTTTGACAGCATGTTGTCACTTAGGCTGTTACTTTTCACCAGAAGCACTCAGAAACAAGTTTCCAAGCCAGAAATATGTACTTTCGTGAAGTCTATAGTAGCAAGGCAGTTTCTTCTGGTTTTCATCACTAGTTGGTCAGAAAACAGCAACATGTCACTTTTAGTGTTTTCAGGGTCAGAAAAGCATTTTGACAGCATGTTGTCACTTAGGCTGTTACTTTTGTCCAGAAGCACTCAGAAACAAGTTTCCAAGCCAGAAACATGTACTTTGGTGAAGTCTATAGTAGCAAGGCAGTTTCTTCTGGTTTTCATCACTAGTTGGTCAGAAAACAGCAACATGTCACTTTTAGTGTTTTCAGGGTCCGAAAAGCATTTTGACAGCATGTTGTCACTTAGGCTGTTACTTTTCACCAGAAGCACTCAGAAACGAGTTTCTGAGCCAGAAACATGTACTTTGCTGAAGTCTATAGTAGAAAGGCAGTTTCTTCTGGTTTTCATCACTAGTTGGTCAGAAAACAGCAACATGTCACTTTTAGTGTTTTCAGGCCCTGAAAAGCATTTTGACAGCATGTTGTCACTTAGGCTGTTACTTTTCACCAGAAGCACTCAGAAACAAGTTTCCAAGCCAGAAATATGTACTTTGGTGAAGTCTATAGTAGCAAGGCAGTTTCTTCTGGTTTTCATCACTAGTTGGTCAGAAAACAGCAACATGTCACTTTTAGTGTTTTCAGGCCCCGAAAAGCATTTTGACAGCATGTTGTCACTTAGGCTGTTACTTTTCACCAGAAGCACTCAGAAACAAGTTTCCAAGCCAGAAATATGTACTTTGGTGAAGTCTATAGTAGCAAGGCAGTTTCTTCTGGTTTTCATCACTAGTTGGTCAGAAAACAGCAACATGTCACTTTTAGTGTTTTCAGGCCCCGAAAAGCATTTTGACAGCATGTTGTCACTTAGGCTGTTACTTTTCACCAGAAGCACTCAGAAACGAGTTTCTGAGCCAGAAACATGTACTTTGCTGAAGTCTATAGTAGAAAGGCAGTTTCTTCTGGTTTTCATCACTAGTTGGTCAGAAAACAGCAACATGTCACTTTTAGTGTTTTCAGGGCCCGAAAAGCATTTTGACAGCATGTTGTCACTTAGGCTGTTACTTTTAACCAGAAGCACTCAGAAACGAGTTTCCATGCCAGAAACATGTACTTTGGTGAAGTCTATAGTAGCAAGGCAGTTTCTTCTGGTTTTCATCACTAGTTGGTCAGAAAACAGCAACATGTCACTTTTAGTGTTTTCAGGGTCAGAAAAGCATTTTGACAGCATGTTGTCACTTAGGCTGTTACTTTTCACCAGAAGCACTCAGAAACAAGTTTCCAAGCCAGAAATATGTACTTTGGTGAAGTCTATAGTAGCAAGGCAGTTTCTTCTGGTTTTCATCACTAGTTGGTCAGAAAACAGCAACATGTCACTTTTAGTGTTTTCAGGCCCCGAAAAGCATTTTGACAGCATGTTGTCACTTAGGCTGTTACTTTTCACCAGAAGCACTCAGAAACAAGTTTCCAAGCCAGAAATATGTACTTTGGTGAAGTCTATAGTAGCAAGGCAGTTTCTTCTGGTTTTCATCACTAGTTGGTCAGAAAACAGCAACATGTCACTTTTAGTGTTTTCAGGCCCCGAAAAGCATTTTGACAGCATGTTGTCACTTAGGCTGTTACTTTTCACCAGAAGCACTCAGAAACGAGTTTCTGAGCCAGAAACATGTACTTTGCTGAAGTCTATAGTAGAAAGGCAGTTTCTTCTGGTTTTCATCACTAGTTGGTCAGAAAACAGCAACATGTCACTTTTAGTGTTTTCAGGGTCAGAAAAGCATTTTGACAGCATGTTGTCACTTAGGCTGTTACTTTTGTCCAGAAGCACTCAGAAACAAATTTCCAAGCCAGAAACATGTACTTTGGTGAAGTCTATAGTAGCAAGGCAGTTTCTTCTGGTTTTCATCACTAGTTGGTCAGAAAACAGCAACATGTCACTTTTAGTGTTTTCAGGGCCCGAAAAGCATTTTGACAGCATGTTGTCACTTAGGCTGTTACTTTTCACCAGAAGCACTCAGAAACGAGTTTCCATGCCAGAAACATGTACTTTGCTGAAGTCTATAGTAGCAAGGCAGTTTCTTCTGGTTTTCATCACTAGTTGGTCAGAAAACAGCAACATGTCACTTTTAGTGTTTTCAGGGTCCGAAAAGCATTTTGACAGCATGTTGTCACTTAGGCTGTTACTTTTCACCAGAAGCACTCAGAAACTAGTTTCTAAGCCAGAAACATGTACTTTGCTGAAGTCTATAGTAGAAAGGCAGTTTCTTCTGGTTTTCATCACTAGTTGGTCAGAAAACAGCAACATGTCACTTTTAGTGTTTTCAGGTTCAGAAAAGCATTTTGACAGCATGTTGTCACTTATGCTGTTACTTTTGTCCAGAAGCACTCAGAAACAAATTTCCAAGCCAGAAACATGTACTTTGGTGAAGTCTATAGTAGCAAGGCAGTTTCTTCTGGTTTTCATCACTAGTTGGTCAGAAAACAGCAACATGTCACTTTTAGTGTTTTCAGGCCCCGAAAAGCATGTTGTCACTTAGGCTGTTACTTTTCACCAGAAGCACTCAGAAACAAGTCTCCAAGCCAGAAACATGTACTTTGGTGAAGTCTATAGTAGCAAGGCAGTTTCTTCTGGTTTTCATCTCTAGTTGGTCAGAAAACAGCAACATGTCACTTTTAGTGTTTTCAGGGCCCGAAAAGCATTTTGACAGCATGTTGTCACTTAGGCTGTTACTTTTCACCAGAAGCACTCAGAAACGAGTTTCCAAGCCAGAAACATGTACTTTGGTGAAGTCTATAGTAGCAAGGCAGTTTCTTCTGGTTTTCATCACTAGTTGGTCAGAAAACAGCAACATGTCACTTTTAGTGTTTTCAGGGCCCGAAAAGCATTTTGACAGTATATGGTCACTTAGGCTGTTACTTTTCACCAGAAGCACTCAGAAACGAGTTTCCAAGCCAGAAACATGTACTTTGCTGAAGTCTATAGCAGCAAGGCAGTTTCTTCTGGTTTTCATCACTAGTTGGTCAGAAAACAGCAACATGTCACTTTTAGTGTTTTCAGGCCCCGAAAAGCATGTTGTCACTTAGGCTGTTACTTTTCACCAGAAGCACTCAGAAACAAGTCTCCAAGCCAGAAACATGTACTTTGGTGAAGTCTATAGTAGCAAGGCAGTTTCTTCTGGTTTTCATCACTAGTTGGTCAGAAAACAGCAACATGTCACTTTTAGTGTTTTCAGGGCCCGAAAAGCATTTTGACAGCATGTTGTCACTTAGGCTGTTACTTTTCACCAGAAGCACTCAGAAACGAGTTTCCATGCCAGAAACATGTACTTTGCTGAAGTCTATAGTAGCAAGGCAGTTTCTTCTGGTTTTCATCACTAGTTGGTCAGAAAACAGCAACATGTCACTTTTAGTGTTTTCAGGGTCCGAAAAGCATTTTGACAGCATGTTGTCACTTAGGCTGTTACTTTTCACCAGAAGCACTCAGAAACTAGTTTCTAAGCCAGAAACATGTACTTTGCTGAAGTCTATAGTAGAAAGGCAGTTTCTTCTGGTTTTCATCACTAGTTGGTCAGAAAACAGCAACATGTCACTTTTAGTGTTTTCAGGTTCAGAAAAGCATTTTGACAGCATGTTGTCACTTATGCTGTTACTTTTGTCCAGAAGCACTCAGAAACAAATTTCCAAGCCAGAAACATGTACTTTGGTGAAGTCTATAGTAGCAAGGCAGTTTCTTCTGGTTTTCATCACTAGTTGGTCAGAAAACAGCAACATGTCACTTTTAGTGTTTTCAGGCCCCGAAAAGCATGTTGTCACTTAGGCTGTTACTTTTCACCAGAAGCACTCAGAAACAAGTCTCCAAGCCAGAAACATGTACTTTGGTGAAGTCTATAGTAGCAAGGCAGTTTCTTCTGGTTTTCATCACTAGTTGGTCAGAAAACAGCAACATGTCACTTTTAGTGTTTTCAGGGCCCGAAAAGCATTTTGACAGCATGTTGTCACTTAGGCTGTTACTTTTCACCAGAAGCACTCAGAAACGAGTTTCCAAGCCAGAAACATGTACTTTGCTGACGTCTATAGTAGCAAGGCAGTTTCTTCTGGTTTTCATCACTAGTTGGTCAGAAAACAGCAACATGTCACTTTTAGTGTTTTCAGGCCCCGAAAAGCATTTTGACAGCATGTTGTCACTTAGGCTGTTACTTTTCACCAGAAGCACTCAGAAACAAGTTTCCAAGCCAGAAATATGTACTTTGGTGAAGTCTATAGTAGCAAGGCAGTTTCTTCTGGTTTTCATCACTAGTTGGTCAGAAAACAGCAACATGTCACTTTTAGTGTTTTCAGGGTCCGAAAAGCATTTTGACAGCATGTTGTCACTTAGGCTGTTACTTTTCACCAGAAGCACTCAGAAACGAGTTTCCATGCCAGAAACATGTACTTTGCTGAAGTCTATAGTAGCAAGGCAGTTTCTTCTGGTTTTCATCACTAGTTGGTCAGAAAACAGCAACATGTCACTTTTAGTGTTTTCAGGGTCCGAAAAGCATTTTGACAGCATGTTGTCACTTAGGCTGTTACTTTTCACCAGAAGCACTCAGAAACGAGTTTCTGAGCCAGAAACATGTACTTTGCTGACGTCTATAGTAGCAAGGCAGTTTCTTCTGGTTTTCATCACTAGTTGGTCAGAAAACAGCAACATGTCACTTTTAGTGTTTTCAGGCCCCGAAAAGCATTTTGACAACATATTGTCATTTAGGCTGTTACTTTTCACCAGAAGCACTCAGAAACGAGTTTCCATGCCAGAAACATGTACTTTGGTGAAGTCTATAGTAGCAAGGCAGTTTCTTCTGCTTTTCATCACTAGTTGGTCAGAAAACAGCAACATGTCACTTTTAGTGTTTTCAGGGTCAGAAAAGCATTTTGACAGCATGTTGTCACTTAGGCTGTTACTTTTCACCAGAAGCACTCAGAAACGAGTTTCCATGCCAGAAACATGTACTTTGCTGAAGTCTATAGTAGCAAGGCAGTTTCTTCTGGTTTTCATCACTAGTTGGTCAGAAAACAGCAACATGTCACTTTTAGTGTTTTCAGGCCCCGAAAAGCATTTTGACAGCATGTTGTCACTTAGGCTGTTACTTTTCACCAGAAGCACTCAGAAACGAGTTTCTGAGCCAGAAACATGTACTTTGCTGACGTCTATAGTAGCAAGGCAGTTTCTTCTGGTTTTCATCACTAGTTGGTCAGAAAACAGCAACATGTCACTTTTAGTGTTTTCAGGGCCCGAAAAGCATTTTGACAGCATGTTGTCACTTAGGCTGTTACTTTTCACCAGAAGCACTCAGAAACTAGTTTCTAAGCCAGAAACATGTACTTTGCTGAAGTCTATAGTAGAAAGGCAGTTTCTTCTGGTTTTCATCACTAGTTGGTCAGAAAACAGCAACATGTCACTTTTAGTGTTTTCAGGGTCAGAAAAGCATTTTGACAGCATGTTGTCACTTAGGCTGTTACTTTTGTCCAGAAGCACTCAGAAACAAATTTCCATGCCACAAACATGTACTTTGGTGAAGTCTATAGTAGCAAGGCAGTTTCTTCTGGTTTTCATCACTAGTTGGTCAGAAAACAGCAACATGTCACTTTTAGTGTTTTCAGGGCCCGAAAAGCATGTTGTCACTTAGGCTGTTACTTTTCACCAGAAGCACTCAGAAACAAGTTTCCAAGCCAGAAATATGTACTTTGGTGAAGTCTATAGTAGCAAGGCAGTTTCTTCTGGTTTTCATCACTAGTTGGTCAGAAAACAGCAACATGTCACTTTTAGTGTTTTCAGGGCCCGAAAGGCATTTTGACAGCATGTTGTCACTTAGGCTGTTACTTTTCACCAGAAGCACTCAGAAACAAGTTTCCAAGCCAGAAATATGTACTTTGGTGAAGTCTATAGTAGCAAGGCAGTTTCTTCTGGTTTTCATCACTAGTTGGTCAGAAAACAGCAACATGTCACTTTTAGTGTTTTCAGGCCCCGAAAAGCATTTTGACAGCATGTTGTCACTTAGGCTGTTACTTTTCACCAGAAGCACTCAGAAACGAGTTTCCATGCCAGAAACATGTACTTTGCTGAAGTCTATAGTAGAAAGGCAGTTTCTTCTGGTTTTCATCACTAGTTGGTCAGAAAACAGCAACATGTCACTTTTAGTGTTTTCAGGGTCCGAAAAGCATTTTGACAGCATGTTGTCACTTAGGCTGTTACTTTTCACCAGAAGCACTCAGAAACTAGTTTCTAAGCCAGAAACATGTACTTTGCTGAAGTCTATAGTAGAAAGGCAGTTTCTTCTGGTTTTCATCACTAGTTGGTCAGAAAACAGCAACATGTCACTTTTAGTGTTTTCAGGGTCAGAAAAGCATTTTGACAGCATGTTGTCACTTAGGCTGTTACTTTTGTCCAGAAGCACTCAGAAACAAATTTCCAAGCCAGAAACATGTACTTTGGTGAAGTCTATAGTAGCAAGGCAGTTTCTTCTGGTTTTCATCACTAGTTGGTCAGAAAACAGCAACATGTCACTTTTAGTGTTTTCAGGGTCCGAAAAGCATTTTGACAGCATGTTGTCACTTAGGCTGTTACTTTTCACCGCACTCAGAAACGAGTTTCTGAGCCAGAAACATGTACTTTGCTGAAGTCTATAGTAGAAAGGCAGTTTCTTCTGGTTTTCATCACTAGTTGGTCAGAAAACAGCAACATGTCACTTTTAGTGTTTTCAGGGTCAGAAAAGCATTTTGACAGCATGTTGTCACTTAGGCTGTTACTTTTGTCCAGAAGCACTCAGAAACAAATTTCCAAGCCAGAAACATGTACTTTGGTGAAGTCTATAGTAGCAAGGCAGTTTCTTCTGGTTTTCATCACTAGTTGGTCAGAAAACAGCAACATGTCACTTTTAGTGTTTTCAGGGCCCGAAAAGCATTTTGACAGCATGTTGTCACTTAGGCTGTTACTTTTCACCAGAAGCACTCAGAAACGAGTTTCCATGCCAGAAACATGTACTTTGCTGAAGTCTATAGTAGCAAGGCAGTTTCTTCTGGTTTTCATCACTAGTTGGTCAGAAAACAGCAACATGTCACTTTTAGTGTTTCAGGGTCCGAAAAGCATTTTGACAGCATGTTGTCACTTAGGCTGTTACTTTTCACCAGAAGCACTCAGAAACTAGTTTCTAAGCCAGAAACATGTACTTGCTGAAGTCTATAGTAGAAAGGCAGTTTCTTCTGGTTTTCATCACTAGTTGGTCAGAAAACAGCAACATGTCACTTTAGTGTTTTCAGGTTCAGAAAAGCATTTTGACAGCATGTTGTCACTTATGCTGTTACTTTTGTCCAGAAGCACTCAGAAACAAATTTCCAAGCCAGAAACATGTACTTTGGTGAAGTCTATAGTAGCAAGGCAGTTTCTTCTGGTTTTCATCACTAGTTGGTCAGAAAACAGCAACATGTCACTTTTAGTGTTTTCAGGCCCCGAAAAGCATGTTGTCACTTAGGCTGTTACTTTTCACCAGAAGCACTCAGAAACAAGTCTCCAAGCCAGAAACATGTACTTTGGTGAAGTCTATAGTAGCAAGGCAGTTTCTTCTGGTTTTCATCTCTAGTTGGTCAGAAAACAGCAACATGTCACTTTTAGTGTTTTCAGGGCCCGACAAGCATTTTGACAGCATGTTGTCACTTAGGCTGTTACTTTTCACCAGAAGCACTCAGAAACGAGTTTCCAAGCCAGAAACATGTACTTTGGTGAAGTCTATAGTAGCAAGGCAGTTTCTTCTGGTTTTCATCACTAGTTGGTCAGAAAACAGCAACATGTCACTTTAGTGTTTTCAGGGTCCGAAAAGCATTTTGACAGCATGTTGTCACTTAGGCTGTTACTTTTCACCAGAAGCACTCAGAAACGAGTTTCTGAGCCAGAAACATGTACTTTTGCTGACGTCTATAGTAGCAAGGCAGTTTCTTCTGGTTTTCATCACTAGTTGGTCAGAAAACAGCAACATGTCACTTTTAGTGTTTTCAGGGCCCGAAAAGCATGTTGTCACTTAGGCTGTACTTTTCACCAGAAGCACTCAGAAACAAGTCTCCAAGCCAGAAACATGTACTTTGGTGAAGTCTATAGTAGCAAGGCAGTTTCTTCTGGTTTTCATCACTAGTTGGTCAGAAAACAGCAACATGTCACTTTTAGTGTTTTCAGGGCCCGAAAAGCATTTTGACAGCATGTTGTCACTTAGGCTGTTACTTTTCACCAGAAGCACTCAGAAACGAGTTTCCAAGCCAGAAACATGTACTTTGCTGACGTCTATAGTAGCAAGGCAGTTTCTTCTGGTTTTCATCACTAGTTGGTCAGAAAACAGCAACATGTCACTTTTAGTGTTTTCAGGCCCCGAAAAGCATTTTGACAGCATGTTGTCACTTAGGCTGTTACTTTTCACCAGAAGCACTCAGAAACAAGTTTCCAAGCCAGAAATATGTACTTTGGTGAAGTCTATAGTAGCAAGGCAGTTTCTTCTGGTTTTCATCACTAGTTGGTCAGAAAACAGCAACATGTCACTTTTAGTGTTTTCAGGGTCCGAAAGCATTTTGACAGCATGTTGTCACTTAGGCTGTTACTTTTCACCAGAAGCACTCAGAAACGAGTTTCCATGCCAGAAACATGTACTTTGCTGAAGTCTATAGTAGCAAGGCAGTTCTTCTGGTTTTCATCACTAGTTGGTCAGAAAACAGCAACATGTCACTTTTAGTGTTTTCAGGGTCCGAAAAGCATTTTGACAGCATGTTGTCACTTAGGCTGTTACTTTTCACCAGAAGCACTCAGAAACGAGTTTCCATGCCAGAAACATGTACTTTGCTGAAGTCTATAGTAGCAAGGCAGTTTCTTCTGGTTTTCATCACTAGTTGGTCAGAAAACAGCAACATGTCACTTTTAGTGTTTTCAGGGTCCGAAAAGCATTTTGACAGCATGTTGTCACTTAGGCTGTTACTTTTCACCAGAAGCACTCAGAAACGAGTTTCTGAGCCAGAAACATGTACTTTGCTGACGTCTATAGTAGCAAGGCAGTTTCTTCTGGTTTTCATCACTAGTTGGTCAGAAAACAGCAACATGTCACTTTTAGTGTTTTCAGGCCCCGAAAAGCATTTTGACAACATATTGTCATTTAGGCTGTTACTTTTCACCAGAAGCACTCAGAAACGAGTTTCCATGCCAGAAACATGTACTTTGGTGAAGTCTATAGTAGCAAGGCAGTTTCTTCTGGTTTTCATCACTAGTTGGTCAGAAAACAGCAACATGTCACTTTTAGTGTTTTCAGGGTCAGAAAAGCATTTTGACAGCATGTTGTCACTTAGCTGTTACTTTTCACCAGAAGCACTCAGAAACGAGTTTCCATGCCAGAAACATGTACTTTGCTGAAGTCTATAGTAGCAAGGCAGTTTCTTCTGGTTTTCATCACTAGTTGGTCAGAAAACAGCAACATGTCACTTTTAGTGGTTTTCAGGCCCCGAAAAGCATTTTGACAGCATGTTGTCACTTAGGCTGTTACTTTTCACCAGAAGCACTCAGAAACGAGTTTCTGAGCCAGAAACATGTACTTTGCTGACGTCTATAGTAGCAAGGCAGTTTCTTCTGGTTTTCATCACTAGTTGGTCAGAAAACAGCAACATGTCACTTTTAGTGTTTTCAGGGCCCGAAAAGCATTTTGACAGCATGTTGTCACTTAGGCTGTTACTTTTCACCAGAAGCACTCAGAAACGAGTTTCCATGCCAGAAACATGTACTTTGGTGAAGTCTATAGTAGCAAGGCAGTTTCTTCTGGTTTTCATCACTAGTTGGTCAGAAAACAGCAACATGTCACTTTTAGTGTTTTCAGGTTCAGAAAAGCATTTTGACAGCATGTTGTCACTTAGGCTGTTACTTTTCACCAGAAGCACTCAGAAACGAGTTTCCATGCCAGAAACATGTACTTTGGTGAAGTCTATAGTAGCAAGGCAGTTTCTTCTGGTTTTCATCACTAGTTGGTCAGAAAACAGCAACATGTCACTTTTAGTGTTTTCAGGGCTCGAAAAGCATTTTGACAGCATGTTGTCATTTAGGCTGTTACTTTTGTCCAGAAGCACTCAGAAACAAGTTTCCAAGCCAGAAACATGTACTTTGGTGAAGTCTATAGTAGCAAGGCAGTTTCTTCTGGTTTTCATCACTAGTTGGTCAGAAAACAGCAACATGTCACTTTTAGTGTTTTCAGGGCCCGAAAAGCATTTTGACAGCATGTTGTCATTTAGGCTGTTACTTTTGTCCAGAAGCACTCAGAAACAAGTTTCCAAGCCAGAAACATGTACTTTGGTGAAGTCTATAGTAGCAAGGCAGTTTCTTCTGGTTTCCATCACTAGTTGGTCAGAAAACAGCAACATGTCACTTTTAGTGTTTTCAGGGCCCGAACAGCATTTTGACAGCATGTTGTCACCTAGGCTGTTACTTTTGTCCAGAAGCACTCAGAAACAAGTTTCCAAGCCAGAAACATGTACTTTGGTGAAGTCTATAGTAGCAAGGCAGTTTCTTCTGGTTTTCATCACTAGTTGGTCAGAAAACAGCAACATGTCACTTTTAGTGTTTTCAGGGCCCGAAAAGCATTTTGACAGCATGTTGTCACTTAGGCTGTTACTTTTGTCCAGAAGCACTCAGAAACAAATTTCCAAGCCAGAAACATGTACTTTGGTGAAGTCTATAGTAGCAAGGCAGTTTCTTCTGGTTTTCATCACTAGTTGGTCAGAAAACAGCAACATGTCACTTTTAGTGTTTTCAGGGCCCGAAAAGCATTTTGACAGCATGTTGTCACTTAGGCTGTTACTTTTGTCCAGAAGCACTCAGAAACGAGTTTCTGAGCCAGAAACATGTACTTTGCTGAAGTCTATAGTAGAAAGGCAGTTTCTTCTGGTTTTCATCACTAGTTGGTCAGAAAACAGCAACATGTCACTTTTAGTGTTTTCAGGGCCCGAAAAGCATGTTGTCACTTAGGCTGTTACTTTTCACCAGAAGCACTCAGAAACAAGTCTCCAAGCCAGAAACATGTACTTTGGTGAAGTCTATAGTAGCAAGGCAGTTTCTTCTGGTTTTCATCACTAGTTGGTCAGAAAACAGCAACATGTCACTTTTAGTGTTTTCAGGGCCCGAAAAGCATTTTGACAGCATGTTGTCATTTAGGCTGTTACTTTTGTCCAGAAGCACTCAGAAACAAGTTTCCAAGCCAGAAACATGTACTTTGGTGAAGTCTATAGTAGCAAGGCAGTTTCTTCTGGTTTTCATCACTAGTTGGTCAGAAAACAGCAACATGTCACTTTTAGTGTTTTCAGGGCCCGAAAAGCATTTTGACAGCATGTTGTCATTTAGGCTGTTACTTTTGTCCAGAAGCACTCAGAAACAAGTTTCCAAGCCAGAAACATGTACTTTGGTGAAGTCTATAGTAGCAAGGCAGTTTCTTCTGGTTTTCATCACTAGTTGGTCAGAAAACAGCAACATGTCACTTTTAGTGTTTTCAGGGCCCGAAAAGCATTTTGACAGCATGTTGTCATTTAGGCTGTTACTTTTGTCCAGAAGCACTCAGAAACAAGTTTCCAAGCCAGAAACATGTACTTTGGTGAAGTCTATAGTAGCAAGGCAGTTTCTTCTGGTTTTCATCACTAGTTGGTCAGAAAACAGCAACATGTCACTTTTAGTGTTTTCAGGGCCCGAAAAGCATTTTGACAGCATGTTGTCACCTAGGCTGTTACTTTTGTCCAGAAGCACTCAGAAACAAATTTCCAAGCCAGAAACATGTACTTTGGTGAAGTCTATAGTAGCAAGGCAGTTTCTTCTGGTTTTCATCACTAGTTGGTCAGAAAACAGCAACATGTCACTTTTAGTGTTTTCAGGGCCCGAAAAGCATTTTGACAGCATGTTGTCACTTAGGCTGTTACTTTTGTCCAGAAGCACTCAGAAACGAGTTTCTGAGCCAGAAACATGTACTTTGCTGAAGTCTATAGTAGAAAGGCAGTTTCTTCTGGTTTTCATCACTAGTTGGTCAGAAAACAGCAACATGTCACTTTTAGTGTTTTCAGGGCCCGAAAAGCATGTTGTCACTTAGGCTGTTACTTTTCACCAGAAGCACTCAGAAACAAGTCTCCAAGCCAGAAACATGTACTTTGGTGAAGTCTATAGTAGCAAGGCAGTTTCTTCTGGTTTTCATCACTAGTTGGTCAGAAAACAGCAACATGTCACTTTTAGTGTTTTCAGGGTCAGAAAAGCATTTTGACAGCATGTTGTCACATAGGCTGTTACTTTTGTCCAGAAGCACTCAGAAACAAGTTTCCAAGCCAGAAACATGTACTTTGGTGAAGTCTATAGTAGCAAGGCAGTTTCTTCTGGTTTTCATCACTAGTTGGTAAGAAAACAGCAACATGTCACTTTTAGTGTTTTCAGGGCCCGAAAAGCATTTTGACAGCATGTTGTCATTTAGGCTGTTACTTTTGTCCAGAAGCACTCAGAAACAAGTTTCCAAGCCAGAAACATGTACTTTGGTGAAGTCTATAGTAGCAAGGCAGTTTCTTCTGGTTTCCATCACTAGTTGGTCAGAAAACAGCAACATGTCACTTTTAGTGTTTTCAGGGCCCGAACAGCATTTTGACAGCATGTTGTCACCTAGGCTGTTACTTTTGTCCAGAAGCACTCAGAAACAAGTTTCCAAGCCAGAAACATGTACTTTGGTGAAGTCTATAGTAGCAAGGCAGTTTCTTCTGGTTTTCATCACTAGTTGGTCAGAAAACAGCAACATGTCACTTTTAGTGTTTTCAGGGCCCGAAAAGCATTTTGACAGCATGTTGTCACTTAGGCTGTTACTTTTGTCCAGAAGCACTCAGAAACAAATTTCCAAGCCAGAAACATGTACTTTGGTGAAGTCTATAGTAGAAAGGCAGTTTCTTCTGGTTTTCATCACTAGTTGGTCAGAAAACAGCAACATGTCACTTTTAGTGTTTTCAGGGCCCGAAAAGCATTTTGACAGCATGTTGTCACTTAGGCTGTTACTTTTGTCCAGAAGCACTCAGAAACAAGTTTCCAAGCCAGAAACATGTACTTTGGTGAAGTCTATAGTAGCAAGGCAGTTTCTTCTGGTTTTCATCACTAGTTGGTCAGAAAACAGCAACATGTCACTTTTAGTGTTTTCAGGGCCCGAAAAGCATTTTGACAGCATGTTGTCATTTAGGCTGTTACTTTTGTCCAGAAGCACTCAGAAACAAGTTTCCAAGCCAGAAACATGTACTTTGGTGAAGTCTATAGTAGCAAGGCAGTTTCTTCTGGTTTTCATCACTAGTTGGTCAGAAAACAGCAACATGTCACTTTTAGTGTTTTCAGGGCCCGAAAAGCATTTTGACAGCATGTTGTCATTTAGGCTGTTACTTTTGTCCAGAAGCACTCAGAAACAAGTTTCCAAGCCAGAAACATGTACTTTGGTGAAGTCTATAGTAGCAAGGCAGTTTCTTCTGGTTTTCATCACTAGTTGGTCAGAAAACAGCAACATGTCACTTTTAGTGTTTTCAGGGCCCGAAAAGCATTTTGACAGCATGTTGTCATTTAGGCTGTTACTTTTGTCCAGAAGCACTCAGAAACAAGTTTCCAAGCCAGAAACATGTACTTTGGTGAAGTCTATAGTAGCAAGGCAGTTTCTTCTGGTTTTCATCACTAGTTGGTCAGAAAACAGCAACATGTCACTTTTAGTGTTTTCAGGGCCCGAAAAGCATTTTGACAGCATGTTGTCACCTAGGCTGTTACTTTTGTCCAGAAGCACTCAGAAACAAATTTCCAAGCCAGAAACATGTACTTTGGTGAAGTCTATAGTAGCAAGGCAGTTTCTTCTGGTTTTCATCACTAGTTGGTCAGAAAACAGCAACATGTCACTTTTAGTGTTTTCAGGGCCCGAAAAGCATTTTGACAGCATGTTGTCACTTAGGCTGTTACTTTTGTCCAGAAGCACTCAGAAACGAGTTTCTGAGCCAGAAACATGTACTTTGCTGAAGTCTATAGTAGAAAGGCAGTTTCTTCTGGTTTTCATCACTAGTTGGTCAGAAAACAGCAACATGTCACTTTTAGTGTTTTCAGGGCCCGAAAAGCATGTTGTCACTTAGGCTGTTACTTTTCACCAGAAGCACTCAGAAACAAGTCTCCAAGCCAGAAACATGTACTTTGGTGAAGTCTATAGTAGCAAGGCAGTTTCTTCTGGTTTTCATCACTAGTTGGTCAGAAAACAGCAACATGTCACTTTTAGTGTTTTCAGGGCCCGAAAAGCATTTTGACAGCATGTTGTCATTTAGGCTGTTACTTTTGTCCAGAAGCACTCAGAAACAAGTTTCCAAGCCAGAAACATGTACTTTGGTGAAGTCTATAGTAGCAAGGCAGTTTCTTCTGGTTTTCATCACTAGTTGGTCAGAAAACAGCAACATGTCACTTTTAGTGTTTTCAGGGCCCGAAAAGCATTTTGACAGCATGTTGTCATTTAGGCTGTTACTTTTGTCCAGAAGCACTCAGAAACAAGTTTCCAAGCCAGAAACATGTACTTTGGTGAAGTCTATAGTAGCAAGGCAGTTTCTTCTGGTTTTCATCACTAGTTGGTCAGAAAACAGCAACATGTCACTTTTAGTGTTTTCAGGGCCCGAAAAGCATTTTGACAGCATGTTGTCATTTAGGCTGTTACTTTTGTCCAGAAGCACTCAGAAACAAGTTTCCAAGCCAGAAACATGTACTTTGGTGAAGTCTATAGTAGCAAGGCAGTTTCTTCTGGTTTTCATCACTAGTTGGTCAGAAAACAGCAACATGTCACTTTTAGTGTTTTCAGGGCCCGAAAAGCATTTTGACAGCATGTTGTCATTTAGGCTGTTACTTTTGTCCAGAAGCACTCAGAAACAAGTTTCCAAGCCAGAAACATGTACTTTGTGAAGTCTATAGTAGCAAGGCAGTTTCTTCTGGTTTTCATCACTAGTTGGTCAGAAAACAGCAACATGTCACTTTTAGTGTTTTCAGGGCCCGAAAAGCATTTTGACAGCATGTTGTCACCTAGGCTGTTACTTTTGTCCAGAAGCACTCAGAAACAAATTTCCAAGCCAGAAACATGTACTTTGGTGAAGTCTATAGTAGCAAGGCAGTTTCTTCTGGTTTTCATCACTAGTTGGTCAGAAAACAGCAACATGTCACTTTTAGTGTTTTCAGGGCCCGAAAAGCATTTTGACAGCATGTTGTCACTTAGGCTGTTACTTTTGTCCAGAAGCACTCAGAAACGAGTTTCTGAGCCAGAAACATGTACTTTGCTGAAGTCTATAGTAGAAAGGCAGTTTCTTCTGGTTTTCATCACTAGTTGGTCAGAAAACAGCAACATGTCACTTTTAGTGTTTTCAGGGCCCGAAAAGCATGTTGTCACTTAGGCTGTTACTTTTCACCAGAAGCACTCAGAAACAAGTCTCCAAGCCAGAAACATGTACTTTGGTGAAGTCTATAGTAGCAAGGCAGTTTCTTCTGGTTTTCATCACTAGTTGGTCAGAAAACAGCAACATGTCACTTTTAGTGTTTTCAGGGCCCGAAAAGCATTTTGACAGCATGTTGTCATTTAGGCTGTTACTTTTGTCCAGAAGCACTCAGAAACAAGTTTCCAAGCCAGAAACATGTACTTTGGTGAAGTCTATAGTAGCAAGGCAGTTTCTTCTGGTTTTCATCACTAGTTGGTCAGAAAACAGCAACATGTCACTTTTAGTGTTTTCAGGGCCCGAAAAGCATTTTGACAGCATGTTGTCACTTAGGCTGTTACTTTTCACCAGAAGCACTCAGAAACGAGTTTCCAAGCCAGAAACATGTACTTTGCTGACGTCTATAGTAGCAAGGCAGTTTCTTCTGGTTTTCATCACTAGTTGGTCAGAAAACAGCAACATGTCACTTTTAGTGTTTTCAGGCCCCGAAAAGCATTTTGACAGCATGTTGTCACTTAGGCTGTTACTTTTCACCAGAAGCACTCAGAAACAAGTTTCCAAGCCAGAAATATGTACTTTGGTGAAGTCTATAGTAGCAAGGCAGTTTCTTCTGGTTTTCATCACTAGTTGGTCAGAAAACAGCAACATGTCACTTTTAGTGTTTTCAGGGTCCGAAAAGCATTTTGACAGCATGTTGTCACTTAGGCTGTTACTTTTCACCAGAAGCACTCAGAAACGAGTTTCCATGCCAGAAACATGTACTTTGCTGAAGTCTATAGTAGCAAGGCAGTTTCTTCTGGTTTTCATCACTAGTTGGTCAGAAAACAGCAACATGTCACTTTTAGTGTTTTCAGGGTCCGAAAAGCATTTTGACAGCATGTTGTCACTTAGGCTGTTACTTTTCACCAGAAGCACTCAGAAACGAGTTTCCATGCCAGAAACATGTACTTTGCTGAAGTCTATAGTAGCAAGGCAGTTTCTTCTGGTTTTCATCACTAGTTGGTCAGAAAACAGCAACATGTCACTTTTAGTGTTTTCAGGGTCCGAAAAGCATTTTGACAGCATGTTGTCACTTAGGCTGTTACTTTTCACCAGAAGCACTCAGAAACGAGTTTCTGAGCCAGAAACATGTACTTTGCTGACGTCTATAGTAGCAAGGCAGTTTCTTCTGGTTTTCATCACTAGTTGGTCAGAAAACAGCAACATGTCACTTTTAGTGTTTTCAGGCCCCGAAAAGCATTTTGACAACAATTGTCATTTAGGCTGTTACTTTTCACCAGAAGCACTCAGAAACGAGTTTCCATGCCAGAAACATGTACTTTGGTGAAGTCTATAGTAGCAAGGCAGTTTCTTCTGGTTTTCATCACTAGTTGGTCAGAAAACAGCAACATGTCACTTTTAGTGTTTTCAGGGTCAGAAAAGCATTTTGACAGCATGTTGTCACTTAGGCTGTTACTTTTCACCAGAAGCACTCAGAAACGAGTTTCCATGCCAGAAACATGTACTTTGCTGAAGTCTATAGTAGCAAGGCAGTTTCTTCTGGTTTTCATCACTAGTTGGTCAGAAAACAGCAACATGTCACTTTTAGTGTTTTCAGGCCCCGAAAAGCATTTTGACAGCATGTTGTCACTTAGGCTGTTACTTTTCACCAGAAGCACTCAGAAACGAGTTTCTGAGCCAGAAACATGTACTTTGCTGACGTCTATAGTAGCAAGGCAGTTTCTTCTGGTTTTCATCACTAGTTGGTCAGAAAACAGCAAC